>NC_080062.1:9439289-9646789 GCF_026212465.1 Amaranthus tricolor | reverse complement strand
AATGTAGAGAAAAATGTGAATTTTATGATAAGGGAGGAAATTTTCAATGTTGTACATCATAACATATGTGAAATTAAATATATTAAAGATACGTTATTTTTGTGAGTGACTGTTTTTCGATAGACCAATTCATACCAAAAGTTTATATACTCCTGATTTGTTTGTTGGGCACTTAAAGCTATTTAATCCATCTAGAGTTTTACGATTCATTCATAGGTGCATGATGGGAGTTCTAATTTAGACAAGTAACTGAAATAATGTTTGTACAACTTGTAGCTAGTAATGAACCTTAAAATTAGGAATTTAAATGACTATCCAGAATAAATTTGATTCGCTTAATTACTTTATAAATTATAACTTATGAGCTTTTTTTTGTTGTGCAAATGAATGATTGACGTTACGTACTAATTAAATATATATGAAAAATTATAAGAAACTACCTAATCTATGATTAGGTCTATTTACAAAAAATTATTTTATCTTTTTTTTTACAAAAAACCTACCTAATGTGATATATTTCTCTGCAAATGAGTACCACTTAACGGAAAACGTTAATTGACCGTTAAGTTTGAGGGTTTGACCAATTTGAAAGGTTAAGTTGTCTATGTGGCAGTATCTCATTGGTCATCGTATTTTTAAATAAGTATTTGTTTCGACCAGATTTTCGAAAGACTTAAATCATAAGGATAATCGCGACGTCCGTTTTTTGAAAAAAATATCATTATGATGGGTTAAAAATGACGTTAAATATCATTTCAGTTTACGTATCAAAAAATAGGCGAATAAGTACTTGTTTCGACCGTATTTTCAAAAGAGTTACCTCATAAAGGTAATCGCAACGTCTATTTTTTGAAAAAAATTATTATGATGGGTTAAAAACGACGTTAAATATCTTTTCGACCGGATTTTTGAAAGAATTATCCCATAAGGATAATCGCGATGTCCGTTTTTTGAAAAAAATATCATTATGATGGGTAAAAACAACGTTAGATATCTTTTCGGTTTACATATTAGAAAATAGGCGAATAAGTACTTGTTTCGACCAGATTTTCGAACGAGTTACCCCGTACGGATAATCGCAAAGTCTGATTTTTGAAAAAAAATCATTATGATGGGTAAAATGACGTCAAATATCTTTTATTTTTCTTTTGTTAATTTATTTGTTTTAATTTTTAATAATTAAAAATACGAGAACTATTGAGATACTCCCACGTAGACAACTTAACCTCTCAAATTAGTCAAACCCTCAAACTTAACGGTCAATTAACGTTTTCCGTTAAGTGCTAGTCATTTGCAGAGAAATATATCACATCAGGTAGTGTTTTGCAAAAAAAAAAAAAAACACATAAAGTAGTTTTTTGCAAATATACCTATAAATTAAATAGTTTCTTATAATTTTTCCAAATATATATATGGCATCTGTTATTACTAAGCAAAATTTTTATCTATTGCATCGTCTGGGTCCATTTTTGTAATAAAAATGTCTATAATTATAAATAATAAATAAAAGAAATAAATAAATAGATTAATGAGAGTCATATGCAATGCACATCACAACCGGAGAAGTTAGAATTTTGAACACGAATAGAAAAACAAATAGTTACAAGTAAATTAGTTTATCATCATTTAAGTTTGACAATTCGCATAATTCGCATAATGAGGTACGGATAATGTTTAGAAGTAAAAAAATTTGGTTGAACTCTTTTATGTATATTGGTAGACTTCTCATAAAGGAGGTCCCTTCAAAATGAGGCCCTAAGCAATTGCTCAATACACTCTCCTTATTCAGATTCATCTGCTATTAAAAATAATAGAACAAAACATATAATTAATAAATATTTTAAAAAACAGCTTGAATATCTAATTATACTCAATGTTATAACATTCAAAATATATATATATATATATATATATATATATATATATATATATATATATTTGATTTTCAACTACAAAAAGACCAATATATTTTATCTTTATCAAGAATATGAAACTTGAGTATACGTAGAGCTGTTCAAAGTGACCCGACTCGAAAATCCGAACCGAAATTGAAAGTAAACCGACCCGAAAATGTGTTTCTTTTTTTGGTTTACCGAACCGAAATTGTACCCGAACCGGTTGACAACCGGAAATGGGAAAGCTGAACCCGAGATGTAACCGATTTTTGTAACCGACACATAACCGTTAACAGAGATTACTCGAACCTAATAATGACCGACCCGAGTCATATCCGACTCGAATCATGCTCGAAACCTTCTATCCGGCTAAAACCAACTTAATCCGAACGAATTTTAGATCGAACTGCTGTAAACCTGAACCAATTTTTAACATAGAAGTATGATAGACACATATTCAATCATCTTATTTGCTAAGCTAATAAAGTGTTAGATATTTTAATAAATTAAATTTTATAAATACATGGTTTCTTATATTTAGAGTTAATAATCAATGGTCAATGTTTATTTAACTACTTTTAATCGAATTAGATGAATATTGATAGAACTTTATAATTTTAATTTCCGATCAAACAAGTAAAAGTAACAAAATAATAATGATTACTAATTAATTTGCATTTTAACTATTTTGCTTTAAATAAAGGGAATCTTGTCATCAATTAAAAATTGAGTAACAACTTAATTTGATATTGATTCGATCGATAGTAATTAGTAATACGTAGCTGAATTTTGCTTTTAAAAAAAAAACTCGAACCCGATATGTACCCGACAAAACCGAACCAATTAGTAATCGATGACAACCGGAGACCGATTGACACTCAACACGAACTTCAACCGACGCCGAACTGATGCTAACCCGATAGCTTGAATAACCGATCTCCAACCGACTCGACCCGAGTGTGACCTGTTGTAACACACAGCCGAAAAATAACCGATCCGAATACAACCGAACCGAATGACACCAGTCCAAAACCGACCCGATCACCCGAATGAACACCTATAAGTATACACTTAGAGGAAAAAGGTTGCAAATTGTATCAACACGGTAGTCACTACTCACTACTCACTACTCGGTAGTCTCAACGTCTAGTCTAGACTATTAAAACAAAACAACAAAACAAGTCAACTGCAATAATCTCCCTATTCACTTATCACTTTTAATTTGTATTTAATTTTATAATTTAAAATATAGTCATATAAAATCTTGTTTGATTATCTAAGTACAAAATTTATTAATATTAACTTTTTATAATTTTTAATTAAAAATAATTAAAAATATCAATGATTAAAATGTTGTCTCGATAAGTGCGAAAAATTGAAATAAGACTGTAATGGTCACCCGAACTCAATTGTTGTAACTCATTTTTAACTTTTTCAACTTTAAGTTCTATGCTATGTCAAGATTTATAAAATTTCTCTTTTGTATAGTCTTAAAATTGATTTATTAGTTGATTTTAGGAGAATACATATATTTTCTAAAGACTGTAGATAATCTAAAAAAAAAAAAAAACTATAGATTTTTTATAAAAACTTTAATGATAAGAAATATTTTAAAATGAACGACATGTTGGAACATTACTCAAACCTAAACTCAACTAGAAAATGACGCCACCGAAATAGAATCGAAACCGGAGTAGACACAAATGAAAATAATTTGTTGAGTTGAGTGTAATATCAAAGTCTAACATCAGACAAATAAGAAAGTTTTAGACAAATACATTAGTGATCCAAGTGTGAATTAGTATGAGACCCTTTTATAAAAAGTACTTAAAAATAAATTTGTACAAGCTAAATCTAAAACGGACAACATCATACTAATATAGAGCAATTTACAGTTAATTGATCCAACATTTGATATCAGAACCAAGTTCGATTGAAAAATATGTATACGTTGGAGGGACACCTTGAGTAGCATGTTGGATTCCTAAAACACATGTGTGGGCGAGTTCTCAATTTGACCTCGATTATTGAGTGTACTTGAGTGCTGCATCCAAATATTAAGAAAGTTTAGACAAATACATAAGTGATCAAACTCCAAATTAATATCAAATTTCAAAAAGGTGCTCAAAAACAAATCTATACCCATCACTCTAAGGTATAAAACGAATAATATCATACTAATATAGATTATTCACGAAATCGATGGTCCAACATAACCTAGCTTAAAACCCGTGAGACCACTTTTTCTTGATATACTTCTTCCTCCGTTCTAATTTAGTCGCAATATTGGAAAAATTTGTAATTCACTTATCTCCCTTAATTTGTGATTAATTTTAATCTCTAAGAAAACATAATAAAGTGGGATCTTATTTGATTTGTCTCAATGCAAAGAATATTAATATCAATTTTTTTAATTTTTTTATTATACATAATTATAGATATTAAGAATTGAATTAGCATATTGGACCGCGTAAAGAGACAAACGTTTGCAAAGTATTTTGAAAAACGAAAGAAGTATATATATATATATATATATATATATATATATATATATATATATATATATATATATATATATATATATATATATATATATATATATATATATAGCAGTGAGGTGGTGGCAGCCTGGCAGGTAGTAATAGTAATAGACTAAAATAGTAGGGTGCTTCATTTTGATAAAATCAGATTCCGTGATAAAATGGTGATAAAATGGACAGGAAAAGTATCCACCGCCTTAATAAACACCACCCCCCACCAAATTTGGCCACTTTTTAAAGATTTCTTCAACATTCACAAATATTTCCCTACTCTTTCTAATTCCTATGGTGTCCATGGTATTAATGGTGAGGTTGGTTGTATCAGATTATGCCTTGGCTCTTCTATCCCGTCAACAGAAAGTCGTGATACAAAGATCAACAGTGGAGAAGTGGTTAGCTGGTGTAAGGAGAGACTTATAGCCGTTGATGAGGTGAATATGAGTTTAAGTTATGAGATTGTAGACTCAAATATTGGATTTAATTCATATGTATCAACGGTTAGGATTAACCAAAGTGGTGATGATCAGAAAGATGAAGGGTGTATGATTGAGTGGAATTTTAGCGTTGATCCTGTTGAAGGGCTGAGATTTGAGGATTTGATGGAAAAGTATGAGGTTGGGTTGCAGCGTATGGTTAAAGCAATGGAGGATTCTCTTGGAAAATAACGTACTCGCTCTCTCCTAAAGTGCAATAATGTAACTTTGGATAAAGATTAACAAATGATTTTGTGTTTAAATCGTGTAAATGTAGATGAAAATAAAAGAAAATGAAACAATGATTTTCTAAAATTAAATTAGACTGTATGTAACTTTATTTGTGCTTAAAGTCTATGTATTTTAATTTCTTTCCGTTTATTAATTTATATTTGAAGTTGAGAAAGTTTTGTATGGACTTAATAGATACTCTCTTCGTTTCATTTCCTTATTTGGTAAAGTCTTTTTAGTTGTCCCATTTCTATTTTTGTTAATTTTGTTTTACCTAAATACTCTTAGTTCACATACGTAATTACGAATATACCCCCATATACCTTACTTAACTAACTACCCTTCACTATTTACCCTTCACTACTTACACTTCACTATTTATCCTTTTTAATGGACCCTACACCATTCTTAATAATCGTGCCCAAGCAAATGGGACATCTAAATTAGTTCGGAGGGAGTACTATTTTAGTGTAGATTAATTTAAAAAATATAATTTGTTGATTCAATTAAGAACGGGAACAGCAACAAGAGAGGGGTGAATTGTTGTTGTTACTAGTTTAAGCGTTTGCGCCCTGTTTTTGCGGAATTGTATAAAATAATAAAGCTTAAACTTAGAGCAAAATAATAAAAGAGAAACACACGATTTTTACGTGGAAACCTTCTGGGCCTAAACAAAAGGAAAAACCACGACCCCTTGGGATTTCTAAAAACTCCACTATGTTTAAGGCAATTAGTTATAATTACAATAAACACCTTACTTTACTCGAAGCGAATCAACTAGGCTAACTCTTTTCTCTCAAAACGCTTTACTCAAAGCAACAAACTTAGCTTCACTAAAAGCTAAACTCCACACTAACTTCACTCAAAGCTATTAAATTCCCCCCTTAGACTCACCCGAGTCTAATTACATGTACTCACAAAAACCCTTACAAAAGGAATAAAATTCTCTAAAATAAATCAATGAGTTGCACAAGAAAATATTATGAATTAATTGGCAATTTTAAAAGCAAAAT
The DNA here is from genome assembly GCF_026212465.1 of Amaranthus tricolor. Lineage (NCBI taxonomy): Eukaryota > Viridiplantae > Streptophyta > Magnoliopsida > Caryophyllales > Amaranthaceae > Amaranthus > Amaranthus tricolor. The sequence goes on along the minus strand of NC_080062.1, from coordinate 9,640,637 downwards.
ATTTCTTGTAGAATTTTCAAAAATAATCACATGAAAAAAAGGTTTATACGTTTTTTCTCTCAATGCATGCGCTTAGGAACAGCCGAGTTCATTAGCTATTTATAAAAAATAAAATCTCTAAAAATAGAGTAATATTCCAATCCATTATTCCCTATCAAAAGATCATGGGGAAAATGTGGATTACACTATTAAACGATTATTTCCATAAGCCTTGAATAAATCAAACATACGGTTAAAGCAATAATAACCGCTGTTTTCTAATAATAACCGCTGTTTCCTAATAATAACCGCTGTTCCCTGATAATAACCGCTGTTCCTTTAAGCAGCAGTTTCTCAGCAATAGTTCCTGTTCCAGTACTAACTGTTGGAGCGTTTTTGCTATTAATAGAAACGGTTATACTTAATAGGAATGGTTATTTGCTAACTTATAGGTATAAAGACCGTTAAGAATGATAGCTAAGACCCATTCAATAACAGGTAGTTCTATATTTAGCAAATCCAAGATACACTAAATATAGATCTTAAAATAAAGGATCTTTATTTGGAAATTCATACGAAAATAAATTTTTAGAAATCTTTTTGCCAATTAACTATAATAAATAAATGCAACAAATTAATTTAAAATACATTAACTAAAAAAATAAAAATCAGAATTTATTAGTTAACGTAGGCTGACTTTGGTTTGGGAACAGTGTGCTGTTTCCAGAATATAATTTTGCTAGAACATCGAACTTAGGAACAGTAGACCTGTTGTCTTCATTTAACATCCCAAGTGATAAACTCTTCTAACATCTCTTGAATCCTTTTGACACGTATATTCCCACGAACAAAGCCATAGGTACTATCAACGATCATAACTATAATCGGATATCGACCTGCACACAATCTCTAAACACATATTTGCTTAAGTGTAGTCATCATCAAAACTCAAGAGGTCCAACATAATTATTAAAGGAAAATATTTGTTATTATTAGGTAAGTTCTCACTGAAATAGTGTGGATCAAATCTATATAAGATTTTTATTTACTTTGAAGTTTATATATTTTATTTATTAAAAGTTTGAGTTATATATTTTAGAGATTAAGTACTAATTTATGGTTGTGTAATTTGTTTGTCTTTGGTTCACAAAATTTTTATTTGAACACAGTTTGGTGAGTTTAAAAATCTAAAAATTTAAGATGTGTATGATAGAGCATCATTACGACTTACGAATGTATAATATATCTCGTAGTAAATATTACACTTGAAATGCAGAATGCTAATTGAAATTCAGAATCATAATATAAATTTCTATCATGTTTTCTTTGATATCATATTAAGAGTTCATCTCAATTTAAAAGTTTAAATAATAGTTGAAATTATAAAATAGTACTTTTTTCAGTGACTTTGTTCTATTGATATTTTAACATTATTCACAAGTCACTTTTAATTTGTATTTTATTCCTAATACATAAATAATACATATTTTAGTGGGATGTTGTTTGATTCGTCTCAATACAAAGATTATAAATATTAATTTTATAATTTTTAGTTATGCATCAGTGAAGATATTAAGACTTCAATATATATCTTGATTAACATACCCAAATAAAATAGGATAAAGTCATTGAAATTGAGGGAGTATGTTTTATACTCTAATTGAAATTAGGAATTAAAAGCCATTATTAAGTCTACAAATCTAAATCTCTATTTAAAAATTTAGATATTAGTCGTAACCATAAATCTAATTTTAAATAATATTTCCTTCATTTCTTAATAAAATTCTCATAAGAAATGTTCACGAGAAATTAAGAAAAATATAATCTTTTAAATAAAGACTATGATGGATTTAGGGTTCTTAATGAGTCTAAAATAAAGGCTATTTAATTTGTCAAAATTGAACCTTTTAAATAAAAAGTGAAGTGAAATGAAATAATGGGCATAGTATTCACCAACTCTGACTGGAGTATTTATATATGAAGTGAAATAATGGATCAGAATATTTAAGTTTAAATATTAGAATATCAAATTTTATAAGGTCCAGGTTCGAGTCTAAGGGGCGGGTTTAGGGTCCGGGTTTAGAGGTCAAATCTGGGTCTGAGTCTGGCTCTACACCCTAAGATTCGGATCCGTCAAATCTTTTTTAGATTTAGATTCAACCCGGATTCGATGGGTTTAAAAAAATAAGACCCATACCCTTAAAAAAAGGGTAGGGTTGGGGTGGGTCCAACAGGATCCTGGACTCATGACCATCTCTAGTTGCTACCATATAAAATATCCATACAAATTGACAGCATATATATAAGCTCCTTATTACTTTATCTGTTCTTACTTGCATCTAAACACTTTTGTGCATTCAAATGCATTTATTTCGAATTGTTATATCTAGAGTTATTTATAAATAATTAAACATTCTAAAAATTTAATCTTATGTAAATATGCGAGGAAATGAATTAAATAAGATCCTATATAACTATATTTTTTCGCGTATGATAGCCACAATATAGAAAATACTTCAAATGAAAAATAGTTCAAAAAATTAATTTTAATGCAAGTGAAAAAACGAAAGAAATATAAGATTGTGTAACCGAAAAACTGTTGTGAGAGTAACTTTTATAGAATAACACGAGTAAACCTCATGAGTCATAATATTGAATTGACCCACCCCCATGTGTCATTTGTGTCTATTATCTAAGGGAGTTGCTAAATTTTGCCACCCCTTTTTATTTTATCGCCACCCTTTTTCAAAATTACATATTTACCCTTGTAATTTAAAAAATTACAAAAATTGCCACTGGACTTAAAAGTTTATTTTATCTAAGGGCGATTGTTAAATATTTTTTTTTATTTACGTATTAATGTTTTTTTAATTATTATTATTATTATTGTTAGTACTATCATTATTATTATTGTTGTTGTTGTCATTATTATAATTTTTATTGTTGATAATTTTATTTTAAAATTTTTAAATTTTTTTAATTACGTAATGTTTTTATTATTATTAAAATTTTTTATTTGTTCTTGTCATTATTAATTTGACTTATCGTTATTTATTTATTTATTATTATTATTATTATTATTATTATTATTATTATTATTATTATTATTATTATTATTATTATTATTATTATTATTATTATTGTTGTTGTTGTTGTTGTTGTTGTTGTTGTCATTATTATTATTATTATTATTGTAGTCATTAATGTACTTAATTTATATTATTTATATTTCAAATTTGCAGGAGTTTGAAAACTTTGGAGACAACGTAGACTACTCCGGTAGCTTTGTTACGGATAGGGAATTTATCTCCTTAGATGAGTTACATAGTTGGGCCGATGCGATAGCAATAACAATCGGTTTTCAATTTACACGTGCTTCTTATAAAAAGAAAGAAGGACGTTCTAGAGTTAGTGTCTATTTAAGATGTCACCGCTATGGTAATATTAGGGGTGATGTACATAATCTAGATAATACTACCCGACCTGGTTCTAAAAGTAGAAGTTGCGGGTGTAAATTTATGATTGTAGGAAGTAGTCGTAAACCACCAGAAAGACCTTGGACGGTAAGGGTGTGTCCTGGTGAAAAAGGAAAACATAACCACCCGTTCTTGGTGTACAGAGATGGTCATGTGAGGGCAAATAGGATTAATGTAGATATTCGGGAGCACATACGACAACTTAGTGCAACCGGAATGCAACCGGCCTTTATTATGAATTCTATTAGAGATAATTTTCCTGGTTTTTATGCTAGTATGTATCATATATATAATATTAGGCAATCAATAAGGAGAGAAGAGATGGAGGGTAGGACTCCCCTTCAACACTATCTTCATATGGCCACAGAACTTAATTATGTGATCTGGACAGACTTGGATAATGAAGGGCAAATGAGCAGACTATTAATTGCAAATCCTACCTCTATCCAAATGATACGTACGTGGCCGTATGTTGTGCTGATAGATACAACGTACAAAACGAACAAACAAAAGTGGCCACTATGTGAAGTGATCGGAATGAAGCCAACCAATCACAACTTCTTGGTTGCGTTTTGTTTGATGCTAGATGAGGCGGCTGTGTCGTATTCGTGGGTGCTGCAGGGATTGAGAGATATTTTCGGCACTGCTCAGACTCCTAGCGTCATTGTAATCGATCGAGACGAAGGTTTATCTGCAGCTATTCGTGACGTCTTCCCAGGTAAAAAGGCTTTGTTGATTCATTATTGTGGTTATATCTAATGATAATGTCTTAATTACGTTCAATGTTTTGTTTTATGTAGATGTGCGGCATTTGTTATGCATCTGGCATATTGGCAACGATGTTGAGAACATGGTGGACAAGTTGTGCGGCGGCAAGAAAAATCAACAAGGGCAGGTATTCAGGAAAAGTAGATGGAACCCCTTGGTTGAAAGTTCTACAATCGGGGAATATGAACAGAGATAGCAAGTGATCGTCAGTACGTGGTCGGTTAGGAACAAAAAGGTCGTTCGGTATTTGACTGGAACATGGATTCCACTTAGAGAGAAATTTGTGCGTGCGTGGACGAATGATTGTTTACACTTGGGTAACCAGACTACCAGCAGAGTTGAAAGCCAACACTCGTCTTTTAAGTATTACCTTGGTAGCGGTAATAGCTCATTCGATACCCTTTTCAAAAGGGCGCACGCACAGATTACAAATCAGCAAGCTAGAATCCGACAAGCGCTACAGGAATCCATGACTTCTGTACCAAGATCGATGCGACAGCATTTCTTTAGACCTCTATATCGCCACGTATCTCTCTATGCCTTGGAGCAGCTCCAGCTTGAGTATAACCGCATGTTAGAACTGGGTGATTTTGTATTTAACAAATGCGGTTGTGTACTTCAACAAACCCATGGATTGCCGTGTGCATGTTATTTACATATGTCCATCGGATCACATGGTGCTTTGTATTTGGATGACATTCATGAATTCTGAAGTACTTTGAGGTACATAGAGATAGGAGACGAACCCGATGAAGGAGTACGATACGCGAACGCCAATGACAAAGAGTACTTTCAATCTCTGGTCGATGAAGTCCTCAAATCAGATCTCGCTGTTGTTCGCCGAATGTCTCAGGTACTTGAATATGAACTACACCCAGATGGTGCGGAAATACCTGAGCCTTACGCAAGTCCACCGAGAAAGGGAAGACCAAGCACAAGTAAAACCATGAGAAGGAGAAAAGGTTCATTTGAATATAGCAGATCATCTTCTCGTGGTCGAGGGTCTAGATCTTCTTCCCGCGGGAGATCTAGTGGCCGAGAGACGCAATCTTCAGTAGGAATTAAGTTCAGTTTCAAATTATCTGGTACTTGACTTCATTTTTATTTTTTTGCATTAATTCGTCACAGTTTACGCATATTAACCTTATTTACATTTATTGTAGATGATCTAGGAGGTCGAGATTTCTTACAGTTTCCATGGCCTAATAACATCCCATTCATCCTTTCTCCTTACTTGTTCGACTGGATTGATGTGTTAGGTGATGGTAACTGTGGATTTAGAGCAATTGCCGTCACAGAGTTGGGAGGCGAGGAAGCATGGCCTTTTTTAAGACGTGCTATGAGTATGGAAATGCAAATGAACAGAGCGCAATACCTAACTTTGTATCTATCCCAGGAGTCACTAGACGAGGCTATATTCAGAATAGGTTCACACGTCAATGGACCTGCTCCTTTCATGCGCTGGATGTATGCACCGATGACTTTGTACTCTGCAGCAACATTTCTAAACATTGCTATTGCTTATTATGGTTCTGCTGACGGTAATTCGCAATACAACTGTTTGGTTCTTCCGTTAAGGAAAGCATCAGGTGTGAATAGTGTAAATAAAGTAATACATATATGTTGGGTTAATGGAAATCATTTTGTTCAACTTTTAATGAACGACGATTCATCCCCTCTCCCGCCGATCCATCAACGTTGGAAACAAGCAGCTGACAATTTCACCAAACATCTTGACACACATTTCACTACAAGGATTATGCTCTGGAATAATCTACGCGGGCCACGATCACGACCAACTAATAACACCGCTGACGATGCTGTAAATTTAGATACTCCATAGAATTTATACACGACATTCATCAAAAATTGTATATAATCCATAATTATACTACTGTGTATACGAATGACATTCATTGACGAAAATAAATGCAATAATTAATGTAAAATAGTTTCAGTACAGACTATGCAGGGTCATGCCCTTTAAAAATTTGCCATTCTTCAAATAAATCTCTACAATCTTCAAGGTATATTTCTAACGCATGTCGTTGACGGGGGTTCAAATCCGCAAGCTTAGCAGGTAGTCTTGCCACTGGAGCGAATCGACTGGGCCATTCATTCAGGAACTGAAAACACAAAAGGATAATGTCCGTTATTAATTCATTAAAAAAAACTGAAAAAAAATTGATAATAAAACTCACGTATTTAGATCTGCTCTGAGAAGGACCAGGACCGGAAGTAGGCCCTTCGTCCGGGGCTATGTACGGGCGCGAGCACACTCTGAACCAATCAACGTAATTAGGTTCAGCCTCTGAAGGAACAGAAGCCCGACGAAGTCCCTGCTCAACAAGGCAGGCACTATAGGGGAACCTACTCCATGCCTCCAAATATACAGCAGAAGAAGGAAAGGTCACTGAGTAGGTACCGTGTGCCGGTCGGATTGGCTGGTCTAATAGGAGCGGGAGGAATAGCCTGCACGAACCCAATCTGTCGCAATGTCCGCTCCGGCAAATACACTTCCACAACATCAAAGCACGTGATACCCCCGATTACGGTGGTGCGTGGGTGATCATTCAGCGACGCACCAGCAGCAGAATTGTAGGGAGTCCATTCCACCTGCATACAAGCGAAGTTCACAAAAAAATACTATAAATTAAAAACCACATGCATGACAAAATGTAATGTACAATACCTGAGTCTCCGTCAATGAGTCAAGAACCTTGCGGCAGTCCCTCAACCTGTCCAGCTCACGACATGGTTTCTTCGGTGTCTACATCGCCGCCCTAGTCATGTTTGGCACATCTTCTCGGCGAGGATGAGTAGGGCTGAACACAGTTTGGTCTAAACCGTAAATCAAACCGGACCAAACCGTAATTTAAATATTTGGTCTGGTCTACGATCTAAATGGTCTGGTCCGGTTTTTTTTTAACGGTTTACGGTCCGGTCCCGGTTTTAAAATTTTCAAACCAAACCGGATCGGGAAACCGTAATTAATTCCGGTCTGGTGAAAACCGTAAACCGTAGATCGGAACCCGTAATTTCCATTTTATTTTTAATTTTAAATGTTACTATTAATCTATTATAACATTATGAATTATAATGTTCTGAATCTTATTTAGGAAAGTTGATTTCTGGCTTTCTGCATCTATCCCTCCGTGGCTCCGTCCCTCCATCCCTTCACCTTCAGTTCTCCTTCTCCCTCGTTCCTTCTCATTCTCCCTTAATCCCTTCTCCTTCTCCCTCGATTTCTTCTCCTTCTCCCTCGATTTCTTCTCCTTCTCCCTTGATTCCTTCCTTCTTCTTCTCCCTCGATTTCTCCCTCGATTAACTGTAGAATCTCCCTCGATTCCTTCCAGTTCGATACCAGTACCAGCTGTGCTTCTGTGCTTCTTCGAGGCTTTGACGCTCCTCCTTCAACACTTCACCACAGAATCAAGTGTAGAATCTCGTAATGTAAGTATATTGGTTGATTTTTTGATTTTTTAGGGTTTTTTTTATTAGTTTTGTTTAAATTTGAAGATGAATGGATTGCTTCTGGACTTCTGGTGGATATTGTAAATCGTTTAAATTGTTTTGATTGCTTCAGTTTTTGATTGTTGTTGATATTGGTTGATATTGTAGACTAAATTGTTTTGTAGAAACCTTTATTTGATGGGTCATATCATAGGACTTGAGTAGAACAATGTGTTAACTAGTGGTTAGACTTTATATTTCCCTGCTTTGCTCACAAAGGGAAAATTGGAATTATACTGTTAAATACTTCTCTCAATATGGTTTTTCAATTTATGAGCAAGTTGAATCAATTTCTTCATATATGATAAATAAAGTAAAATATCTGGTTGTTAATTATAGGCTTTAGCATGCTAAATCATTACAGTTGTGGAACAATTATTTGGTATCAATTTCGAATTTGATGATGTATTTTGTTTACAGATTATCGTTTATCTTAGATTCTCAATTAAAAAAATACAAAAAAATAAAAAAACCGTAGACCAGACCAGACCAGTCCGTTTTAGAACGGTCTGGTCCGGTCCGGTCTGGTGTCTTGACTGGTCTGGTTTGGTCTGAAAAATTTTCAGACCGGAATTTTTGGTCTGGTCTGATTTTTCTGTCAAACCAGACCAGACCGGACCGTGTGCAGCCCTAAGGATGAGGGCGAAAAGCGGGAAAGTACTCATAGATCCATGTCTGGAGCAATGTGAGGCATCCAGCAATGGTCTTGCAACCAGCCCTAGATGCCATTCCGAGCTGCCTGTACAAGAACGCCAAGGTCACCGCACCCCAGGCCACGTCCTGCTGATCGTCGTTCACGGCAAGTATCGGGTGAGGTCGCATGCCAATTCTGGTCTTATCCGCCAACAAGGTAGAGCCGATGACAGCCATGTAGTACGCTGTCGTCTGGGTATCCATGGCCTGCGACCTATGACACAGTCGCATCAGTTCAGCAACGCTTATGCATTCGCTGGTGAATGCACCTTTACGCCGAAGCTCAGACAGAGGCTCCCCGAACAGATTGGTGATACCAACCTCCCACTCTGCCTCCGAAGGCTCAGCCGGCAGAGAACCTTCAATAGAAATGCCCAATATGCGTTGCACGTCGTGCAACATAATCGTCATCTCTCCCCAGGGCATGTGGAAGGTGTTCGTATCCGGCTGCCACTTCTCGACGAACGCCGATATCAAAGCACAGTCGATGTGCTGGTGCATAATGACCGGTAGTCGGCCGAGGGAAGTGGCAGGTAGAACATCGTTTAACGCATCGGACATATCCCTCAGTCCGATGATGGACTCCACCGGTCTCTTCCTAATACGGCAATCTAGAATCGGAGGCGTACGCTCGGAGCCGTCATAAATAAGTTTAGCTATGTGCCCGCCATAGCTAGGGATCAGTCGCGTATCTATCGGCCCCCCGGGCTGGGGTGATGTCACTAACCAGTCCGTGTTAGTGTACTGTGAGGGCCTGCTCTCCCGTGGCGGCTGATTATTGACAAAACTACGTCCTGCGCGCTCAGATGCGGCAGAAGAACTCGGGCCGCCACGGGCAAATCTGTCGTCGGGGCCGCGAACAACAGCCCAGTCCAATGGGCGAGACTCAGAAGCTTGGAACTGAACATCATCAGCATCATTATCATCATCACTATAAACCCCCCAACTACTCTGGAGGCTGTCAGCCTGGTCATCAAAATGAGTACGCACTTGGTTCAGCGTACTCGACCTTTGGGCCTCACTGTGTCTGGCAGCCTCTTCATGCCTAGCCCTCCTAGCAGAATTTGTGACCCCCCTCTCATGCGGGTCCCCTCTGAGTAAGGTAGGCCTTAAACTATTACCTCTCAACAATTGCCTAAAAAAACCCTTTCCTTTTCCTTGATTACCAGCCATTTTCTACATTTTTTACAGTTTCATTCAATATTATAAATTAATAATAATAATAAAAAAATAAAATTCAACAATCAACATAAAAAAAATTAATAATAATAATCACCTTTTTTTTTTTTAATTTCAATAAATTAAATTATTATTAACTATCACAATAACAATAATAACATACTTCAAAATTTAAATGAATTATTCCTAAATATACGGAAAAATTAAAAAAAAAAATTGAAGAGGAGCCGCCCAGATCTGGGCGACTCCTCTTCAATTTTTTTTTTCAATATCATAATTTCAAAACAATATATAAAACTTACTAAAAAAACAAATACACATTACAACATACAAATTTACACTAATAATTTATAAAACAAAACATGAACATATATTTAATAATAAAAAAATAACAATCACAATAATAATAATAAAATTAATAATAATAACATTAACATATATTTAATAATAAAAAAAATAAAAATCACAATAATAATAATAATAAAATTAATAATAATAACATTAACAACAATAATAACATACTTCATAATTTAAATTAATTATTCCTAAACATATGGAAAAATTTTAAAAAAAAATTGAAGAGGAGTCGCCCAGATCTGGACGACTCCTCTTCAATTTTTTTTTTCAATATCATAATTTCAAAACAATATATAAAACTTACTAAAAAAAATAAATACACATTACAACATACAAATTTACACTAATAATTTATAAAACAAAACATGAACATATATTTAATAATAAAAAAAATAACAATCACAATAATAATAATAATAAAATTAATAATAATAACATTAACATATATTTAATAATAAAAAAATAAAAATCACAATAATAATAATAATAAAATTAATAATAATAACATTAACAACAATAATAACATACTTCAAAATTTAATTTAATTATTCATAAATATACGGAAAAATTAAAAAAAAAATTGAAGAGGAGTCGCCCAGATCTGGACGACTCATAGTTTTTTTTTTTTTCTTTTGCAACTAATTAAATTAAAAATAACTTATCTCGATTAATAATTTGCGGATTGAACTTAATTTTTCTCCGAAATTTAGCTTTTGTAAGTTGGTTTTTAGTTGTATTGAAAATAATTTTAGTTGGAGTGTGGTATATATAGAAAATTTTAGCTTTAATGGCAATATTGTTATTTTTTGAAAATTTAAGGGCAAAACGATAATTTACTCAGAGGGGGGTGGCGATAAAATAAAAAGGGTGGCGGAATATAAGAATTGGTTATCTAAAGAAGCACATCTTCATTTTAGTAATTTTTCAATTCCCCTCAAAACAAAACTTCTCTAAAAAAAACACCATGAGTGCTGAAGAACCAATCCTTTGGGAAGATGAAATCATAGTAGAGCTAAAAACCCTAACACCACAACAAGTATGGCCCCACTTTGCAGATTTTTGCTCTGCTCACAAATTATGTCCTAATGTTGATAATTGTTACCTTGTTGAAGGTACACCAGGAGTACCTGGTTTAATCAGGTGTTGTGAGTCCTCAATCTTTTCTGGTGGGGATGTCCAATTTGCTAAGGAAAAGCTTCTTATGATTGATCCATCAAACATGTGTATTTCTTATCAAGTTCTTGAAAACAATGTTGGTTTCAAGTATTATGTCGCAACCATACGATTGTTTCCAATCAACGGTGATGATGGAAGGTGTAGATGTAAGTTGGTGTGGTCGTTTGTATGTGATCCTGTTGAAGGGTCTACAAGAGAAAGTTTTTGTGAGGCTATCAAAACTATGGGATTAAGCTTAGCCCAAAACTTGGAAGAAAATTATTCCCAAATTAAAGCTAGTTAATTACTCTATTGTTGCTAAGAAAAATTGAATGTGGCATGTTATGCAAGATCATGTTTATTCGAGCCTACATCATCTTAGCCCAAAACTTTCATTCATTGTCTGAATATCGCTTGGAGACTACATCATCTTTATGTAGAATTCGTAGTCGAATTTATTCGAGCCTTCACAATGGATTAGAATTGGTGCTATAATTTATTATTCATGACCAAATTACATTTTTAAGTTGAAATATAATGTGAAAATTTTCGCCGTAAGTCAATGATAATCTAACAATAAGAGTGTGTTATAAGATCGCCTATAATTTAGGGGTTCTTACAAGTTTTAATCAAAGAACGAAAGAAAGAACGATGAAAGAACGATGAAGGAAATGGTGATGGTGAATGTCGAATGAAACAAATTGATTTTTTTTGGTGTTCTTGTTTGATTTTGGAAAACAGCAAGTAAAGGATAATAATGGTTAATTTCGAAACTCACTATAAATCCCTGTAGCAAGTAACGACGCTCTTAAGACATAGGTGTACGCGCCAAATACATCAAGCATAAGAACTTTTGCAAATACGAATCTAATCCAAGAATCATACAAACAACGGGGATTGAAACAAAAGGTTTCGTGTTTTCTTTACATTAATCAACTCTCAAAAACATAATACATGTTGAACTTATATATAAAGAAAGAAAAAATGAAAGAGACTAACTATATACAGGTTTCGGGTGTACCATGACTGGCCATAGTGACGTGTGGAAGTTACCACTTTGGCCAGTTGTAACTTCTTGGTAACTACCTCCTATGTTTCCATTCTGCAAGTAACTTCTCATGTAACTTCCGTCCCGTAATTCACTATTTACAAAACCGTCAATACTCCTAATTACTTGCATAAAACCGAAAAATTAACAACCTAGGATACTAATTAAAAATTTTTGATTTCTTATTTGCTTACATGAAAATAACTACCTAGCTAATATGGACTAAAAAGGACTTAAAAGGTGATGACTTTGAGCATGCTGTCCACATGCCTAGCTTGGCTTGACAATTGCTGAAAATAACTTCCTTGTTGTCGTTACTCTGATTTGATTTCCGTCTTCGTTTTCTTCTTGACTTGCACTCTCATACTTGCTTACGACTCTTAAAATAATATGACATATTTTGTTTTTTTTTAATTAAAATAAACACAAAAAACATAAAAAGGACGACCCTAATAACATAAAATAAAACACAAACTAGGGGTTAAGAATAAAAATTCAGATTGAAAGAAATAATGATTGACTACGAATGATCTTTGAAAGGTGGATTAAATGAATGCTTGTTACATGAGGATGTGGCGCCAACAGAGTGTAAACATATAGTTATTTATAAAATTAAAAATCCATTTGCCTATGTGTCCTGCCCACTAAGAAAGAGGATGGATAGTCGCAAATAAGGTGAACCCTCTAAAGCGAACGGACTTAGGAAATTTTAAGCTTGTGAATTGGTTTTTAGTGGCAAGCTCTATCCACCATCCATCCAAACCTGACATGAACACCTCTAATTGCGTTTGGATTGATTTAGACGGCAAATCACAGAACAATCATCTACCCTTAGATATAGGAATTCCAATATCAAACAAATTAATTGAGGTGTTCATTCGGGTTATCGGGTAGATTTCCGATAAAGTATTTTAGGTTGATTCAAAATCAGTTCTTGTATTCACATTAATTTTTACATTATTTTAAAATAATTTTAAAGTCAGATCAAATCAAATCCAATTTCAAAATCGAATAAATATCAAATTATCGGATATATATTGAACAATAACAACAAAATCCCAAGGAGGAAATTTAAGTAACAAACATCCACCACAAACATCACTTTACATATTAAAACCTCTGTTGTCAGAGAATCGATTCTCGGACTATATGGTCCTCAATATGAGATTTGTTTATTTATTTTTTTGGTCCATCATAATAATAATCCTTTTTCCTACTCAACTTGCATTATTTAAAAGAAAATTTTTTCACATTTTTAGGACTGATTTAGAATAAGATCAAATAATATTGATAATATTAAAAAAAATTATATTTATCAATGTCTTAATTATATAATTTGTTGACCCAGAGATTTCATATTCTGAAAATAACACATAATATCATTTCACAAGTTTTGTAACAAATACAGCTTATGAGTTATATGTAGAACAAGAAGGGGTATGATTCAATGGTGCTTGTGAATCTTAATGTTTAATGTTGTAAGTGAACGTGGTAAATTCTCGGATTTTGAATTAGATCTAAATATGATATGATGGTGAAGCCGCTCTTTTAAAATATCTATCAACTTTAAATTGTAACAGAATCCAAGTCATAGCTATTAATAGCAAAACTCCTACTAACTTAATTAATAGACATATTAATATTCTTATATGTGTTTTTATATATAAGTTAAATATTGTCAGTCGACATTATTAATTTAATACATATTAATTCGTCCCGGCATATTGTTAGTCAAAATGATACAACATAAACGAGACAAAAGACTATAAATTCTTCTTTTCACTAAATTTTACACATTTTGCAACTGTGCAAGAAAAGATGAATAGAAAGATACATAAAGTTAAAAGATCGTTTATCACAACATTATCTAATGTACTTATTCCATTCTAAAATACTCATCCGATTGTGACTTATTATGTTGAAAAATATTACTATTAGTAACAAGTAGATGATTGATAAAACTAAGTGGTTAAAATAGAGAAGAGTTGTAAATTTGTAGATAAAATTAAAAGAAATTAAATAAGACCATTACCAAACAAGAAAATAGTGCAAAGTAATTATGATAAATTAAAAAGGTAAGTGGTGCTAATTGAAAAGGAAAAAAAGAGAATCAATTAAAATATATAAAAATATTACATTGAAGATCTACCACAATTAAAAATTAAATGAACTAGCCAGCTACCTAGGTAAGGGCATTAGGCAACGGTTAATTATTTCTATTCAAACTTTAAAATCACATAATTTTAATTGTGAGTTTTTTAAAGTTCTAAAAAATTGATATTTGAAAATGTATATTGAGAGAAATCAAATAAGTTCTCATACGAATATATTTTTTCTTATAGATCGATGAGAAATCATAGTCAAAATTAAATACTAAATTTCATAAATTTTATTTTAGAAGAACATATGAAAACAGAGAGTAGTAGCATCATATCAAGGATACTAATTTTATTCCATAAATTTTTAGTCTATACTTTACTATCCAACCCTCCTTTATATATTGTAATAATAATCATATTTTCTAATAGAAAATTAGTTCCCATCTTCATTTTCTTCCTAGACTCTATCATATTTTATACACAGAATAAGTACTGAATACAATGATGTTGATGATGATATCCTTTAATGGGTAGTTATATATTCTAAAATTGTAATGTACAATATGCAAATAAATTACAAATTTTAATGGGGTATTAGTAGAAGACATAATATTAAAAAAAATACTAGTTGGATAAAGTCAATGAAATTATAATATTTTAAATAAGGTGGGCTTGAAGTATGTTAGAATTACTTTTAAAAGAAATTACATTCATAATTCAATTTTTCACTCGTCTACTGTGAATAATTTCAGTTTTAGATTCTTTTTAATAAATCAATTTTTTCCTTAGTTTGTTGTTAACATACTAATAAGATATATTGATAGCAACAAAGACCAAATGTTGAATTATTATAAAATAAAAGATAATCCTGATATCAAACTGAGAAAAATGTTAGATTATTATAAATAATTCAAAGATTAAATTATTTACAGCAGATGAGTGAAAAGTAAGATTAGTGAAAGTTAATAGGAGGTTGAATACTCTCTAGACGGGGGGTGAATAGAGAGTTTGGGCTTTTAAAATTTTCTGGCAGTTTGTCTCAAGAGTTTGAGGAATCTGTCAAAACTGTCTTCTGAAACAGCTTTGAGCCAATTCGTAAACTATAACGTATGTGCGGAAAAAATAAACTTTAAAGTATAACACACGATATGTTAACGAGGTTCGGTTCTAACCAACCTACTCCCCGCCTATGGGTTCTCTTTCAACCCGTAGGATTTCAACGCCTTTTATTAATCCGACTTTAATACAACCAAGAAGATCTCACTATCTCCTCTCACCACGTTCTTCCCCTTGAAGAACCGTATTACAAGTCCCTTTAATAAAAGCAAAATCCCAAATCTCACAATAGAGATTCACAAGTTGAACACTTTGAAAAGTATTCTTGATTAGGCGTATAAAACTTAATCTAACTCTTTTTGAACTCTTAAGCCTATTACAAATGTAAGAGCTAGATGAACTAAGAATTACAACTCTTTAAACACTTAGAGAATTTCTAAATCTTAAGTCAAGAGAGAAAGTTGTAAGAAGAGGTGCATCTTAGTTCTGGAATGAAGCCTCATATATATAGTGTTACGCCTCAACACATCTTCAAAAACAAGAAGGCTCCTATCCGTTATTTTCTGTTGACCTGGTCATTCATCGCCTGACTTCAAGATCTTGAGGTTATCTTCAGACTGACGTGTATTGACAGCTTAATAATAATTTCGTCATTGTGTTTGTAATTGTCCAATGCTATGCTGCCACGTTAGTACTTATACAAGATAATGAATAATAAGCATAAACCAGATTTATCAACATTTAAATAACCATTTAAATTAATTCCTATTTTTTAGCATCGCCATTTACTATTTTTAGTATTAATTCAAATCTCATCCAAATAATAGAAAATCTAGATCTTGCTTAATTATAGCCGTGTACAATTAATAATAAAATATGTGTACCTTGTACTATATTTAATTACCAAATTGATTTTAAACACATATTTAAATCTAAGTTTAAATATAAAATATTTAAACGTTAAGCAACAACGTATAATAAAATATTCAAACTTTATTCAAATAATATCCAATGTTAATTTTAATGAACCTTGACCTATTAAAATATTTTAAATATAATTTCAAGGAACATTAACCTATTAAAATATTTCAAATATAATTTAAAGGAACATTGACCTATTAAAATATTTCAAATATAATTACGAAACTAACCTGATTGTAAACGTAATTCTTTTCAAGACTTTGAAATATATTTCAGAACTTATGAAATCAACTTTAAAATAAACTTAAGTTCTTTAAGCATATTCCATCGACTTCTAACTTAGATATATAAATCAAATGTATATCAAATATGATTTTAAACTTACTTAAACAATTAAATGTAATTACTTAATTTATTTGTTTAAACAATATGTGTTTTGAATTATCATCATTTCGAGAGAATTAAGTCTTTAATCTCCTCTTAACATTATTTAAGAGAGTCGAGTCTTCAATTAGTAGTATCAATTTTTTCAAAAATAAGTGTGTTAGAATTCAGAAGATAAGTCTGGTCAACCTACATACAAAATTAAAGGATATTCACTACTAAAACTAATTTGTAATAGTAATTAATCTTTAAGTTTATAAAGTGACATATTCTCTTCTATTCCTCTGACATGAGACAACTCATATATGAGTACCAATTTAGACTTCAATCCATAAAACTCCAATACAATTTGTGAGCTTGGACTAGAGCTATTCAATACAGACCTGACAATCCAACTTGATCTGAATTTAAAATAAATTTAAAATTATATAAAAATCAATATAAACGCCAAACCAGATTTTAAACCGGAAATACATGATTTTAAAATAACCTAATGAGTCAAATGAACACCTCAAGCTTAGATACAGCCTAAAAATACCCTTTCCTACAACCCACCAGTATTTTATTTTAGGGAAATTCCACATGATAGCATCGAACTTTCATAAAACACCAGTGCTAGCACTTTTGTAAAATTTTTCCAAATAGCACTAGTGGAAAAAAACATATTTGCTGCTAAACATTTGCTGCGATTTTTAATATACGCAGCAAAACACAAACCAATTGCTGCGGTTATATGTATGTCCGCAGCATTTAAGCATATAACACACTCAAATGCTGCGGTTAAGAGTGAACCGCAGCAAATAACACCCTCAACTGCTGCGGTCTTTAGTGAACCGGAGCAAATAACACCCTCAATTGCTGCGGTCCTTTGGAAACCGGAGCAAATATTTCCCTCAATTGCTGCGGTCCTTAGTTAACCGGAGCAAATAACCCCTTTTTTTTTTTCTTTTCAAAATAGGGACCAATTGAAAGGGGTATAAAGAAAGCAAGGTAATAGTCATTTCTGCATATTCTGTTGAGGAGTAATCAGAGAAAAGATAGTGTGCGATTTTTCTTCATTTCATTCTTACAGGTACGAATTCAATCCTGCGTCGTTTATACTTCATAATTTCATTAACGTTCTGGAATATAATCGATTGTTGAAAACAATTGATGTTCATTGGGAAATTTCTGAGGAATTGTTGAATGCGTATGAAATTTGTTGAATGAAATTTTCCTGGAATTGTCATATGCAATCTTTCTTTATCAATAATTCGATTGTGGTTAAGCATTCCAGAATCTAATTGATAGTTAAACAAATTTGAGTTTTCAATTTGGAAAGTTGATTGAGTTGTTGAAAATTACGCATAAAATTTTCTAATAATTTCGCACCAAGATTGTTCGCATATAATTGTCGCTTATCATTTAATTCCTTAAATTTGATTTCTGAATAACTAGAATGAATGATTGCTGATGATTGTCGACATTTTTGAATGACATTCGAACATTAAAATTTTCGCTGAAAAATTTGACAAATTCGAATTTAAATTCTTGAATTTCGATTCTCTGATTGTTGTGGGAAGTATAGTTGTACATGAATCATTGAATGTTATAGGTACATTGAGAAAGATTGATCACCATATCCTCTTTCACGAAAATTTTCTGAATAATTTAGGGTTTGTTGATTTGAATCATATCTTTCCCATTACTACTGCATCTATTCCTGTGTAGTTATTGAACATCTTAGAATCTTGTTTAGTGCATAAATCATAATCTTGTGTGCATCATATTACATACTAAAACCATCTGTACATCCATAAATTCGACATTTCATTGTTGCACAGAGGATATTGGTTGTATTGCTGTTGTGTTTTTGTTTTGTTGTACCCCCATTTTTGTGTTGCAAACCTACTGTGATGCATCCTATTTGGTAGCAAATTTGTGCTATCTTCTGTGTGTTTAGGCAGAGTTGAGCATAGCTGAAAGATTTTGGTGCAACAATTCCAAAATCCAAGCAATCCTCTTTGAATTTCCACTGCTGGCAAAAGGTATTGAATATTTTTACCCCAAGTTTCTGGAATAGGATACAATTGAAATTCTTGTCATTGTCTGCTGTATTAGATTGTTTAGTATCTGTGTAGATCTTAATTTTTCATTTAGAAATAGCTTTTACACCTATAAAATTGGAATTTGCATTGCTTACAACACATCATATTTCATTACTGTTAAGATTTTGCTTTAATATTTCTGCATCTTTGATTGTTGAGCTGGGAATTAGCTGTTTGACCATAGTCTTACCTAGTAACCACAAAGAACAATATGAATACTGATGAAAGACTTGATGAAATGTCCTTAGCTATTCAGCAACTCACACACAATATGGCTAGGCTTATGAACCAGCAGGGGGGTATACCTGTGCAACACCCTGAGAGAAACACTGAAGACAGGACCATAAGAGTTGAGGTGTCTGAATTTGGAGGGACCACCCATAATCCTGAAGAATATTTAGAATGGGAAGCTGAACTAGAAAGATACTTTGAATTTAGCTAATGTTCCTCTTGGAGATGTTGTGAAATCGAGGCTCAAGCAGTTTGCCATGATGAATAGATTCAAGAGGAAAGCTCTGAGGGTATGTGTACTGTTTTTATAATTGACTTTTTATCTGGAGTTTAGTTATATTATTGACTATTCAACAACACTGTGCTCTAGGTTATTGCTGAATTCTTGTCTGCGGAAGAAGTTGAGGATATCAAGGAAATGTTTAAAAAGATAGACACAAATGATGATGGGATCGTCATTGTTGAGGAACTAAGAGCTGGACTTCTTAAGCATGGTTCCCAGCTTGGAGAATTTGATGTACAGATGCTTAATTTTTGTAATTAGTATAGATTTTAATTACTATATAACTTTAATGTATATTATATATATATATGTACGTACATATTATTAATATTGGATTATTATTACAAAGAGATTTTTGGTGATTATTTGTGATTATCATTTGATTTATTGTTGGATTAATCATTGTTATTACAATGTACATTATTATTGGATTATTATGAGTATAAAACGAAAAAAGAAAAAAAAAATAGAGTTATTTGCTGCGGTTTTGCCCCTGACCGCAGCAAATAACCCTCCTTATTTGCTGCGGTTTTTGCCCATGACCGCAGCAAATAATGCCCTTATTTGCTGCGGTTTTGAACCGCAGCATTTAAAAAAGGACATTTGCTGCTATCACTATTGCTAGGGGCCAAAACCGCAGCAAATAATGGCAAAATAACCGCAGCAAAAGACGTTTTTTCCACTAGTGTAGTAGCATTCAGTTTATGCCTTATCTAACTGCCGTAGCATTTTCCATTAAATTCTTGTCAATTTTCGTTTAATTCACCATTTTGACATTTCTACCCTTATTACGTGTTGGTTCTTGTCTTTATAATTTGCCTTAAACATTCGAAAGTGTTGATGAATTAAACGTTAAAATGATAAATTAAACATTTGAGAGCATAAAAATGATTTAAGGCAAATTATAAAAACAACTATCAACACTTAAGGGTAGAAACGTTGAAATGGTAAATTAAATGGAGATTGACAAGAATTTAACGGAAAATACTACGACATTTAGATAAGGTATAAACTGGATGCTACCATATAAAATAATCTTACAAAAATGCTACAACTAGCATTTTATAAAAGTTTGATGCTAGCCATGTAGAATTTCCCTTTAGTTTATAAAAGCACACCCTCGTCTAATCCTCTTCTTCACACACTAAATCTTAATCATCATCTTCTTCTTCATCTCTCTCATAAACCATCAAAACCATGGCAGAACAATACCCACCAAAATGGGAAGGAGAAACAACAGTAGAAATAAAAACACTCACACCCCAACAAGTGTGGGCCCTCATATCAGATTTTGGGTCACTAGACAAAGTTCTTCCTCATCTTGATAAGTGTTCCATTGTAGAAGGAACACCAGGAGAACCAGGTCTTACAAGGTGTTGTGAGTCCTCACTCTTTTCAGGTGGGACCCAAGTTCAATATGCTTATGAAAAGCTTGTTAAGATTGATCCATCTGAAATGAGTCTTTCTTATGAAATTACTGAAAATAATGCTGGGTTTAAGTATTACTTTTCAACCATGAAATTGTTTCCAATTAATGGTGGGGATGATGGAAATATTGGTACTAAATTTGTTTGGTCTTTTGTATGTGATCCTCTTGATGGGTTTACCCAACAAGTGTTTTGTGAGGCTATTCAAGGTCTTGCTCAAGGAATGGTCAAAAAATTGGAAGGAAATGCTTCCTAAACTTATTTTTGTTGATCAATAATTCCAATTATTATGATAATTAATATCATTATCATTATTATTAATTAAATTAAATTATTTTCATTTTTATGTAAATGCCCAAATTTATCCCTAATTTTTGGGATTGTGAGAGGGTTTTGTATTATGAATTTTATATAATAATTTGATAATTGATTTTGTTCTTATGTTAATTAATTTAAAGAAGGAAAAATAATCATTTTATGTGTAAAAGTGTTTAAAATAGCTCCGGTTAACTAAATTGAGTAGAACTTGATTAGATTTGAAAATAATCTGCATATAAAATAAAATAAAATTAATAATATATTTAAGTACATAAGTCATAGCTCGATCTGAAATCCGCTTGAACAATAGAATATACATTTGAAATTATGACTTATGTTTATCTTTAGCAATATCTTTCATGTAATTATGGTAAGATATATCTTCTATGATATGATAGTGATATTCTCCTTTTTTAAGCAAGATGGTGTAGTAATTATGTTCTTATTATATGCTTTCAATATACTCCATAGTTTATGTTACCTGCTGCCGACCCAGTGACGTATTTAGGGTTCGGAGTTCTATGGGGCACCAATAAAAGGATGAAATTTCGACAAAATTTTATTTGTATAATAAATATTTTTTATTTCTAAAAGATAATATATACAAGCACCATAATACTAAGACGAAGCCAAAGTAATTTTAAAATGATCAATTAACATCATCCTTACTGGCGGCAAACCCAAATACAAAGTTTCCTCCTACAAAATGCTTGCTCAGTTTGACTATGCTATTCAACTAACCCCTTCACAAAACACACAATAAGAATATATATATTTAAAACAAAGAATATATATTTTCTCGTAGACTATACAAAAAAGGGAATCAAGACTCGAGTTTACCTAAGTTCATGTCGATTAATTTTGGAATAAAATTAGTGTTTGTCCATCTTATACTATCTTATATTTACCAATAAAATATCTAACTTCATTCCAAAAATCAAACCGATACCATTTTTAGAATTACTTCATTAACCTTATAACACACAACAAAGCACAATCCAAATCCAAACCCATAAAAATGCAAATAATGAAAAAAAGAGAAGCTTACCTAAAATGAGCATCAATAATACTGATTAATAATTCAAAACCCACAACAAATTCAATCAAAATCACCAAAACATACAAATTCACAACAAAATAATCAAAACAAATAAAAAAACATAACCCCCAAAAAGAACTAAACTTCTAAAAGAAGGAATAGTCTTCCATTGCTTATCATCAAAAGACATAAGTAATAACAACATCTAAACCAATCTTAGTAGCAGTTTTAACAACAATCTGGGTTCGTTCTGGGACATTTTTTTCTTGAATTCAATAATAAGAAAATGAAATATAAAAGCAAGAATGGATGATAATATTGATAATATTTAGGGAGAGGGCGTCAATAGGTTGGCGGCATGCGAAAGCAATGGCTGCGGCCAAGTGACTTGAATGGGATGCGGCGGCGACGGCAGCAGTAACTGGGTAATTCTAGGGTTTCATCTTTTAAAAGAGAAGAGGGAGAATGGGTAGAAATTAGAATTCAATAAGTCACGCTTCTTACCCTGTTTCCATCCCCTGACTTTTAAAAAAATTCCCCGGGGCACGTGTCAGGGATGCCCCAACATAGATCTGCCCCTACCTGCCGCCCATATCATTTGGTGCTAATTGTTATATTGACGAGGAAATTAATCTCCCCTTGTATTGAGACGAATCAAACAAGATCCAACATGACTATGTTTTACAAATACAAATTAAGAGTAAGAGATGAATAGTGTCCAAAAAGCAAATGAAACGTTAGTGCTGAATTCGAGAGAGTATTTAGTTATGTAACTTAGTTATATTGAGAATCGTACATATTAGTAAATCAAACACCCTAAACAAAAAACTTTAAATAAAAATAATAATAAATTAGAAACCAGATATTTGGATATCTGTTTTTGCCAATATTTTAATCTGGATCAAACTCAGGTATCCGGTTTGAATTATCCAGTTTCCAAAACTCATATAAATATCTAATTTTTGAAATAGAGTAATCGACTATCGAATAATTGGGATTGGATATTTTTGATGCCCCTAATTATAAGGGTAAGTTTCAATTTGTATGTCCATATTAGAATATTTGTCATTTAAAAAAATATCTTTAACCGAAATGTTGATGTAAGTGGCTTACAAAACTACGAATTTGTCCTCAATTGATTTTTCAAAAATCGAGACTCTTTCTCGATTCTGGTGTTTATTTAATTTTCTTTTTCCCAAGTTTTCAAAACTTTTCTATCCTTTCCGTCTCTCTTTACTTTTCTATCCTTGCTATCTTTTGCGTTTTTTTCTTTCATTACAACCATTAAACATCTTTAATTCCTTGATATTCTTAAAAATCATAATTTTAAGACCCAATTTGTGACTTAAAAAGAAATCTTTGGGGTTCAAGATTGGTAAATGAAAAAATTAAAAAGGAATTCATTATCAATTACATTTTTATTTTCTATAATTAAAAATTATTACTACAAGATTTTGTCTGTCAAAATTTATTTCATATTTACCTCACATATAAGCGTATTTTATAAGAAAGTGAGAAATATGTGGATCAAAGAAACTAAAAATTAAATATGTGAATAAAATGAGTGTTGGATATGCCGAAAAAATATTTGAATCCACAATTATTAAACTTTGTCGTTGTTCTAGAAATTAGTGGATTCACTTCAAGTTCTTAAGATATTTTGTAGAGTTCGTTAGATTATAATAATATGTTATGTGTGGCTAAGAAGTGGCATATATCTGAATATAAACTCTTTATCACCAGAAACCAAACTCGAGGACTCTGTGAATTAAGCATCTGTCACTTTATTTTATATTCGTGTCTTTTGGTTCTTTAATTTTTAGATTTTTTTATAAGGTAATCTAGAGTCTATTCCTACAATATTACAAAATAAAAAAATAATTCTCACTTTCCTTAAAATGGGAAAGTAATTCCCACTTTACCGTCCACGTAGGATTATTTTGAAATTTTTTTTTTTTTTTTAATTTTTAATATAACCGCTACTTGAGGTAGCGGTTTTGTTTAGGGAATTGAAGAAAATCGCCAAATGAAATGGCGGTTTGGTAATTTTTTTTTTTTAAAAAAAAAAAATTGGGTAAACCGCCACTTGAAGTGGCAGTTTTATACGTGTACAAAACGGCAGTATCTGTTCTTTTTCTTCACTCATTTCATTTGCTTTCTTCCCTTCGCTGCTGCCGGTTATCTAAAAAAAAAAATTCTTCAATTCTCATTTACTTCATATTCACAATTCCTCTCATTTAACTAAATTAATCAACTACATTCTCATCTTCTCCTTCTTTACTTGTTCATATTCATCATCATTTAAGGTAATAACATAACCCTAATTTATTTCAATTTGCAAATTGAATATTTTGTTCATTATTGTTTTCAATTGAAGTTATAAATACATTGATTGTTTATTACATTCTCTTGTTTTCATGATTTAAGCTTACATTTTACACATTTATAGTTGAATTTTAGGATTTGGTTTGTATGCATATAAAGTGTTTGATGAAATGTTTCAATGAAAGTTTATTACTTTGTAGGGTTAGTTTAATGGTTTTAGTATATATTCATGGTATTTTTAGCTTTTATATTTGTAATAAACTTTCTAATAAGTGTTCTAATACCTTAATATCACAAATTCTTGTATACAAATTTACACTTCCCGTTATAGTGTATTGGGGTGAGGAAGTCATGATATTGGTTGCAAATTGGTAGCAAATTGGTGGAGATATCACATGAAAGATCATTATCCCATTGAAAAACATGTTGAATTGGTTGCAAATTTGGATAATGCGAGGGAAGTCATGATATTTTTATGATTTTTATAACACTTATGGCGATGAAAAACACGTAACAGCGATCATGGCGATGCCGGGCCCAGTTGATCCATCAGTGCTTACGCTTCAGGCGACACACAGGAGCGTAGCTGCGTGGGAGGGCTCCACTGCCCAATTGGTTACTCGTCAGCACTACCAGGCGAGTACTTTACGGTGGGAGGTGGATGACAGGGTATTAGACGTAGTCGAGCTAGCTGGTTTCAGATACATTCACCGGTTGTTGGACGGGGGCTTAGAGCTCGATCGAGCTCTTATCACTACATTGGTGGAGAGGTGGAGGCCGGAGACACATACCTTCCACCTCACAGTTGGCGAGGCAACGATCACGTTGCAAGAGGTGGCAGTTATCATGGGACTGCCGGTTGAAGGACAAGATTCACGGGGCCGCTACATCGCCAGTTGACGTGGGGTATCGGCTATGTTCTCAGACCTTAGGCTCCATTAACGCGTCGTTGACCGATGCATTGAGTCAGGCGGGTTATGAGTACCTCATACCGACTCCACCCGTCATTGGCGAGGTAGATGACACATTCCACACTCCTTCTCCAAGGAGTTCAGCCCATAGAGGTAGCTCTTCCGGAGGATCCAGTTCTCGGTCCACAAGAGGCCGCCAGCGTTCATCTAATCGAGGTCGGTCTTCCAGATCGCCATCGACATTCGCTACTATGTCGCCGTTCGTTCCCCCGTCTTCCATCAACACTCCTCCGCCACATCCATCGCCTCCGCAAAGGATTATCACATATCAGCGTGCTAGTCAACGACGAGCTCCTGCTCTTAATGTCATTGCGGAGGTTGACGAGTTCACACCATCATCATCCACCGGTGCGCAAAACAAAAGGGGCCGGGGGTTGTAGTTTAACAAACTTTGTATATTCTTAAATGACTTGAACTTCTTGTATGAGTTTCCATAATTGTAATATATCTTTGTATTATTTTCATAATTATTTTTTCCAAAACAAGCTGGTTCGTAATTGATTATTATGGAATAGAAGGTATTGAACTACTTTAATGCATGTTGCGTTCACTATTTTAAAATGAAAGAAAAAAAATAAAAAAATAAAATGCCATAAGCAAACCGCCACATGAAGTGGCGGTTTACCAGGGACCAAACCGCCACATGAGATGGCGGTTTGCCTTGACCAAACCGCCACTTCATGTGGCGTTTCTCTGCTTAAGGCAAACCGCCATCTCAAGTGGCAGTTTTGTCTGAAAAAATTAAAAAAAAACACTTTTCCACATGGACGGTATTGTGGGAAATACTTTCCCAAATTATGTAAAGTGGGAATTTTTTTTTTACGCAATATTCTGGGAATTAGCTCTCAAATATTCCATTTTATTTGTTGACATACTCAAATTAAGTATCTCATTTTATTAGTTGTTAATTTTTTTCCCTTTCTTATGTGTTTATTATTATTATTATTATTATTATTATTATTATTATTATTATATATATATATATATATATATATATATATATATATATATATATATATATATATATATATATATATATATATATATAAAAGGATTTTTTATAAGAACTAAGAAATTGTAATATTTGTGTTACAAAGACCATTACAACCTCTAAGAATATTATGTGTAAAAGTTAATAAGATATGCATATATAAGATAAAATGCAAGGGTAAAATAGACATAC
This sequence comes from Amaranthus tricolor, assembly GCF_026212465.1. Classification (NCBI taxonomy): domain Eukaryota; kingdom Viridiplantae; phylum Streptophyta; class Magnoliopsida; order Caryophyllales; family Amaranthaceae; genus Amaranthus; species Amaranthus tricolor. Next base: position 9,614,145 of record NC_080062.1, on the reverse strand, counting down.
ATAGTTATTTTTTTTTCTAAAAATATTTATATAACAAGTAATTTAAAACATGTAATAAAAAAGTGTGGGCAATATAATTGAACGAATAAAGTGTATGAATTAAAATAATCACATATAAGACAGAATTGTTGAGATATAGCATGGAAGGTAATTAATGAATATAGTATGAAAGATAATTAATGAATTTACCCTAATGTGAATGCATTCAATATAATTGTGGATGAACTTGCCTATAAATATGGAAGTTCACCAATATAAAAAACTACACCAATAAGTAAAAACATCTCTATCTTTTAAATTTTACTCATTCTATTTCCTCTTTATCTCTCTAAGTTTTAACACGTTATCAGCACCAACTCTACCCTTAATAATCAAGAAGGTAATATTTTTAAAACCTAATTAAGTATTTTTCTTCATCGGTACCCACAAATGGACCAACAATCAAATGGTGTCAACATCATCATCTAAGGTGTTTCTAACACATTTTTATATTTTATAATTAAGCATAATTCCATACCCTTCACTACAAACCCAGCAAGGACTGATTTAAATCAGCTCCGACATAATAATCCCAATAATACTAATGGTCCACCAGTACGACCAACTAATAATCCACTAGTTCCACCGACTAATATTCCACCAGTACGACTAACAAATAATTCATCAACACAACCAACTAATAATGCCCCAACAACATCAACTGAAAATAAACCCCCACCAAGTAATAAAAGAACCAAAGATGATGAGGGAGAAACAAGTACTAAACGTTGCAAGATAAATTTAAATGACCCATAAAATAATTTATTGGACAATACGTCACCTTTACGGATGACAAGGACATTTTATTGCTTTTGTTATTATTTTATTTTATACCGCCTATATGGCTGGTTAACTTTTTTTTTACCGCCTAAATGGACGGTTAGTATTATTTATTTCTTTTGTTATTCTTTAAACCGCCTATATGGTTGGCTAATTGTTTTTCTTTTACCGCCTAAATGGACGGTTAGTATTATTTTTTTATTCTCGTATATTTATATGTGCATTTTTTTATTTGCAATATTTGCATTTATATCCATGTGCATTTTTTACCTTTTACTTTAAGTATTTCTTTTAAGTATACATAAATAATACGGTATATTGTACAATTTGGGATAACCCTCTATAAAATAGGATTAACCCAATTTTTTTACCACATACCCCTTATCCTTTCAACTTTACTCTTTACATCAAAAACCCTCCTTCTCCTTCTTCCTTCCACCAACAATGTACCACCATTACAAAAACAATCCATCTTCTTCCTCTTCCGATACTTTTAGATTTGAAGAAAATTTTGCCAAACTCAAATTAATCTCCTTAATTATGAGTTTGGTGGACCTTCTTGTTGCATTAGGAATTATAATAATTATGAAGAAGTAATTTATTTTGAAGAAGAAGAAACAAAATGCACATGATTTTCATTGTCATATTTTTTTTTGTTTGTTAGTGTATTTTGTATGATAAATTGTACTAATATATTATGTAAATGCTATCTTTTTTACGCTCTTTTAGCATTTATTGTATTTAATTTTTTTTGTTCTTATTATTATTATTATTATTATTATTATTATTATTATTATTATTATTATTATTATTATTATTATTATTATTATTATTATTATTATTATTATTTCTCTTGTTCTTGATTTATTCCTAAATTTATTATCTACAACAAATTCATAATAATAAACCAAGGGGGAGAAGATTATGAAATTAAAACATCATAATTTTTTCTAATGGTTTATTATTATAAAAATATAAGAATTATTGCATTGTCATATACTTACAAAACAATTATATATTATGTAGCAAGTACGGCAGAAATTACCAAAAGACTATTCAACATATTAGATTTAACTGGACAAAAATTCTTAGAATGGAAAGAAGATGCCATCATGAACTTAGAAGCTCAAGGACTTGAACATACTGTATTGGAAGTAAAAGAAAAGGATCCAATAGATGGAACTCAAGCTACCAAAATAAAGGTAGCTACAAATCAAGAAAAGGCCAAAGCCTTAGTCCTCTTGCGGCATCATATTCATGATAGCCTTAAATATGAATATTTATTCATAAAAGATCCCAAAACATTGTGGGACTCTCTTTTTGAAAGATTTGATCACCATAAAAGGGAGCTTCTTCCACAAGCTAGCCATGAGTGAAAGAATTTAAGATTTTCTGATTTTAAGACTCTCAGTGAATACAATTCAACATTATACCGAATTGCATCAATGTTGAAATATTGTGAGCATCCGGTGACTGATGCAGAAATGATTGAACTCACACTATCTACTTTTCATCCATCAAACATTATTCTGCAACAACAATATAGGGAAAGAAATTTCAAAAGATATTCAGATTTGAGTGTAGTACTCTCACTGGCTGAACAACATAATGATCTTGTCTGGAAAAATCATAATATGAGACCTATTGGATCTCAAGCTATCTGTGAGACACACTCTACTAAAACACATGTGCCTAAAGCACATGCTGTTGAAAATAAAGGCCGTGAAAATTATAATAACCGTGGTAGAGGACGCGGAAATTTCCAAGGAAGAGGAAGAGGAAGAGGACGAGGTTGTGGAAGTTTTAATGAACATGGTAAAAAGTTTCAAGGATTCGGTAGAGATCACTTTCCCCAAAATTATCAAAATGGTCATTACAATAATAATTCTCGAAGGGGAAAACAAGTTGGATATAACAATAAAAATAGCCATCAAGAAGGAAAAGAAAGTATTTGTTACAAATGTGGCATGACAGGGCATTGGGCACGTACATGTCGTACTGCCAAACATTTGGTGGAGCTGTAGCTAGCTTCCCAAAAGAAAAAGGGAAAAGGTGTGGAAGCAAACTTTAATGAAGCAAGCACCTCAATGCCTAATGTCGATCCTTATAATAAAGCTAGCACGTCAATGCCTAATCTTGACCTTTCAGACTTCTATTTAGATGGCGATGAAAATGATAAAGAATATGACGAAGATATTTGAATTTTTCTTAACAATGTTGTGGTGCTTATTTAGTTGTATTTCCTTTTTATATGCAATCTCCTTTTTATGTATTGATATCATCTAATGTTAATGAAATTTTATTTTAACTATCTATTTATTTAATATGAAGATATGGATCAGTTTGAAAATGAATTCAAATATCAATGCCTCCTAGATAGTGGAACAACTTACACTATCCTAAAGCACAAAGAATACTTTTCTGAGTTGAAGATGGTGAAAGCAGATGTCACCACAATCTCTGGAACTACTACACTAATAGAAGGATATGGAAAAGCTCAAATAATACTTCCTAATGGGACAAAACTAGTAATTAATGATGCTTTATATTCGAGTAAATCTCGACGAAATCTCATAAGTTTCAAAGATGGACGCCAAAATGGTTATCATTTAGAAACAATGACTGAAAATCATACTGAATATTTATGCATCACATCTGAAAAATGCGGCAAGAAAAACATTCATGAAAAATTACCAGCATACTTATCGGGATTATATCGCATTAATATAAAACCGGTTGAGATAAACATGGTGTCTAACCAGAAGTTAGATAATAAAGAAATGATGAATTTATAGCATGACCGATTGGGTCATCCTGGTGTGGGAATGATGCGAAAAATTATTGAAAATTCAATTGGACATCCAATGAAGAAAATGAAAATTCCCCAACCAAATGAATTATCATGTTCTGCATGCTCACAATGAAAATTGATAATTAGACCATCTTTAAATAAAATTGCTACTGAAACTCCTAAATTTCTAGAAAGAATTCATGGAGATATATGTGGGCCAATTAATCCTGCTTCTGGGCCATTTAGATATTTTATGGTATTGATTGATGCCTCAACACGATGGCCACATGTAAGTCTCCTACAATCTAGAAATGTGGCATTTGCGAAATTACTTGCTCAAATCATTCGATTGAGAAATCAATTTCCAGATTATACAATTAAGCGAATAAGGCTTGACAATGCCGGAGAATTTACTTCTCAAACTTTTAATGATTATTGCACGTCAATTGGAATTGACGTAGAACATCCAGTAGCTCATGTTCATACTCAAAATGGTCTGGCTGAATCTTTGATTAAAAGACTCCAATTAATAGCAAGACCATTATTAATGAGGTCAAAATTGCCATCATCTACGTGGGGCCATGCAATAATACATGCATCGTCATTGATAAGATTGAGACCAAGTGCTTATCATATGTATTCACCACAGCAATTAGTGCATGGTCGAGAACCAAATATATCACACTTGAAAATATTTGGATGTGCAGTATATGTCCCTATTGCGCTACCCCAAGGTACAAAAATGGGTCCACAAAGAAGGATGAGAATTTATGTTGGATTTGAATGCCCATCAATTATCAAATATTTAGAACCAATAACTGGTGATTTATTTAATGCTAGATTTGCAGATTGTCATTTTAATGAGACAATATTCCCATCCTTAGGGGAGAGAAGGTGGACCCAAATAAGAAGGAAATAGATCTCACATGGAATGCAATGCATTTGAAAATATACGATCAAAAAACGAATGCTTCTGAACAAGAAGTTAGAAAAATTGTCCATAATTAATATATTGCAAACAGATTACCTGATGCATTTATAGAAACAAAGCACGTAACAAAATCATATATTCCTATCGCAAATGTTCGACACAAATTGAAATTCCCACTGATAACAAAGCCACTGAAAATGAATCTATTGCACGCCGGAAGCGTGGAAGACCACTTAGTTCAAAGGATTTGAAACAAAGAAAATCCAAAAGGTTGAATGAAATGGCAAATGTTATCAATATTACTTCTTCAACGAATTGTAAAGAAACAAGTTTTGGAGATGAGGATGAAAATCTCAGAGAAGAAGAAAATAATGATATCAAAGATAACAATGAAATTTCGATTAATTACATTTCAACTAAAAGGCAAATAAATCGAAAGAATGTTATTGTTAATGATGCAATTGCACATTCAATCGCCACCGAAATAACACTTGATGAAAATGATATAGAACCAAGAACGATACAAGAATGTCGGTGTAGGAATGATTGGCCAAAATGGAAAGATGCTATTCAAGCGGAATTAAAGTCACTTGAAAAACGAGAAGTTTTTGGACAAATTACCCAAACACCAAATGGTATAAAACCGGTCGGCTATAAATGGGTGTTTGTAAGAAAAAGAAATGAAAAAGATGAAGTGGTTAGATATAAGGCACGACTTGTAGCACAAGGTTTTCCCCAAAGACCAGGGATTGATTATGAAGAAACGTATTCTCCAGTAGTAGATGCGACTACACTAAGATTCTTGATAAGTCTAACTGTCTCAAACAGTTTGGAAAGGCAACTTATGGATGTTGTGATCGCATATTTATATGGTTCACTTGATACAGAAATTTATATGAAAGTCCCTGGAGGACTTAAGTTGCCAGAAAACCACCAATCACGAGAAATGTTTTCCATAAAGCTGAAAAGGTCACTTTATGGACTAAAATAATTTGGAAGAATGTGGTATAACCGTCTTAGTGAACATCTCCTGAAAGAAGGATTCAAAAATGATCAAATCAGTCCTTGTGTATTTATTAAACGGACTCAATCAGGATTTTCTATAATTGCAGTTTATGTTGATGATTTAAATATCGTTGGTACTCCCAAAGAGCTTGAACAAACTGCAAAATATTTGATGAAAGAGTTTGAAATGAAAGATCTTGGGAAAACAAAGTTTTGCCTTGGATTACAAATGGAGCACTTAAGGGGTGAAATCTTTGTGCACCAATCCAACTATACAGAAAAGGTCCTAAAAAGATTTCATATGGACAAAGCTCATCCGCTGTGCTCTCCAATGATAGTGCGATCATTAAAACCAAAAGATGATCCATCTCGACCTTGTGAAGAAGATGAGGAGATTCTTGGCCCTGAAGTGCCATATTTAAGTGCAATTGGAGCTCTGATGTATCTAGCTAATAATACAAGGCCTGATATTGCTTTCGCTGTTAATTTATTAGCTAGATATAGCAATTCACCAACAAAGAGACATTGGAGTGGAATAAAACATTTGTTGCGCTACCTTCGAGGAACTAAAGATCTTGGACTATTTTATAGATCAAAGCAAGATGCTACTCTTGTTGGATATGCAGATGCTGGATACTTATCAGATCCCCATAAAGCTAAATCACAAAATGGATATGTATTCACATATAGAGGTACCACAATATCTTGGAGATCCACGAAACAAACACTGACAGCTACATCATCAAACCATGCAGAAGTGATCGCCCTTTATGAAACAAGTAGAGAATGTGTTTGGTTAAGGTCAGTAATTGGTCACATTCAAGAAGAATGTGGGATAAACTCAATAATAAATTCTCCAACTGTAATTTTTGAAGATAATACCGGTTGTATTGAACAAGTTAGTGAAGGCTTCATAAAAGGGGATTGAACCAAACACATAGCACCAAAACTTTTCTTTGCACATGACCTCCAGAAGTACAAAATAGTAAAAGTCAAACAAATTCAATCAAGTGAAAATCTTGCAGATCTATTCACAAAGTCCCTTCCATCAAAGAGATTCGAGCAACTTGTATATAAAATTGGAATGTGTCATCTACGAGATATCTGTTGAACTCAGGGGGAGAATCATATTTGCTGCACTCTTTTTCCTTTCGTTCAGGTTTTTATCTCATTGGGTTTTTCTTGACAAGATTTTTAACGAGGCAGTATTAAATAGAAATATTGTAATAATATTTTACTCTTTTTTACATAATTAGAATGCATTCAAGGGGGAGTGTTGAGATATAGTGTGAAAGGTAATTAATGAACTTACCCTAATGTGAATGCATTCAGTGTAATTGTGGATGAACTTGCCTATAAATATGAAAGTTCACCAATGTAAAAAACTACACCAATGAGTAAAAACATCTCTATCTTCTAACTTTTACTCATTCTATTTCCTCCTTATCTCTCTAAGTTTTAACAAAAATAAGTTTTGTTTTTTTTGTCACAAAATAGCTAGCTTGTGAATTGGACATCTTATTTATTATTTTAATTAGAACTAGTGAGACAAATTATTTTTCCGTATTTTGGATTATTATAAGTGGCGTAAAGCTCTACCTGATTTTATCGGTGAGCACAGTGGTGATATAATTAATTAATAACCATCTTTTAGCTATAAAGTTTTTCATTAGTTTGTATTGGACAAATAATAACATTTACGGCTTGTTTGGTTAGTGGTACTAAATGATGGTAATGAGAATGATTTATAGTGTAAAATTTTATTAGAAGTTCCATATTATTCCTATAGTAATAAAACTTTGATCACAAAAAAGTTTTTTTGTATATAAATTTCCATTATCACCTAATACCACCTCTTCCAATGGTAATGCATTGAAATGAGTTTTATGAAGAAAATAAGATTATTAGAGTTGGACAAGCATGGCCATCAAGGTAGCCATGAGATTTTTCAACTAAAATTACACTAGTTTTTCATTTCCATTACCACCTTTTAAATACTACCTACCAAATGGACCATTAAAGTCTTAGCTTATGGAATGTTGACTAACAAAATAAGGAAATAATTGTGGAAATAAATATTTATACATATATTCTTGAATATTCTCTAGGATTATTAGATGGATTTTTATTCTCATAAATATGTATAATATCATGAGAATATCCTTATTTCCTTTATTAGTTTCCTAGGGTTGATGTATATATTGGATGGTTGCCTTCTGCTGCAAGTGAATGAATTAAAACCCAATTCCGCTGTCATAATTTCATGGTATCAGAGCCGAACGGTTCAGATCCGGAAAAACCCCGATAAACCATTCATTATACTCATCCTTTACCCTTTACCTGCAATGGCTGAATCAGTCAATGAAACAACACAAAATCAACTCTTTTTACCATGGAACAAATGATCCAAATGTTTCAGAAATTCAACAAACCAAACAATCCCACAGAAAAACCTATCCACTGTCCAATTATTAGAAAAGCTAAATTACAATAACTACACCAAATGGAGTCGTTTAATGCAGATTGCCATTAATAGTCGTGGTAAATTAAACCACATAACCAATGAACCTTCCAAAATAACTTATCCAAACTACTCACATTGGGCCAGACACGACTCTATTGTTATTTCATGGATTATTGAAAACATTGATGCTGAAATTGTTAACCAGTTCATTGATTATAATACGGCTCGAGACTTATGGCAAGGTATTGAAAATCTATTAAACAGTGGCCGTGATGAACTCCAAATCTACGATCTGAGTTCAACGGCGGCAACTCTAAGGCAGGGAAATACGTCAATTGAAACATACTTTGGCAAACTCAGCATGTTGTGGAAAGAAATTGATAGAAGGATGCCAAATCCCATGACTTGTCCTCAAGATATCAAATCATTCAACAATTTTATACAAAGACAGAGATTATATCAGTTCCTCACAGGCATAAATAAAAATCGAGACAAAGTGAGAAGGGATTTACTGCACATGGATCCTTTACCGACAGTGGATGTCGCCTATGCCATCATCAGACGAGAAATCTCACGCCGGAAAATCATGATCGTTGTCTCATCACAGGGATTAAGTCCTTCAGAAATTGAATCAGGTCTAGCAGCCATGAAAAACAAAAACCTCCCTCGCAACCGTGAAAGTGACGACCGGAAAAAACTCTGATGTAGTCACTGTGGAGGATCACGCCATACCAAGGAAGGTTGTTTCAAGCTAGTTGGGTACCCTGATTGGTGGGATGACCTACAAAGGAGGAAGACCGCCACCAAGGCACTAGTGTACCGGACCGGCGACAAGGCCCACCTAGCCACTGTAGATCACCCTAGTGAGATCACACCATCACATGAACACTCAGGTATGGATACGAAAAAAAGGGGAGGTAGCCATTACTGAACTGGTAGCAAGCAAAGAAAGGGAGGAGAGAGAAACGGCTGTAAATCAGAAGGAAGGGGGAAGGGAAAGGGATACCTCCCAACCCTCATACTACCCTTTAAATACTAAACCTACCCAACCCCAAAACAACCCTTATAATCCACCCCAACAGAATCGGGCCCAATCCACAAAAAACCTCACACAAAAATACCAGGCCCAAACTACCCAAAATAATACTCAATCCCAAAAGTTTAGTCTCATGAGCCACACCTCCCACTCCAAATGGATTTTTGACGGTAGAGCTACAGATACTATGACTTTTGACCCACATGATTTATCAGTAATACATCCCACTCCTCGTACCCATGTTCAAACTGCAAATGGTGCGACTATCCCTGTTTATCAAGCTGGGCCAGCTGATATTTCCTCATTTCTTCGTGTCAAGAGTTGCTTATTAAATCCAAGTCTTTCTCATAAATTATTATCTGTTAGTCAACTAACCAAAGAACTTCATTGTACAGTTGTGTTTACTTCTGATGGTTGTCTTGTGCAGGATACTCTGACGGGGACGATTCTTGGGCATGGTACTGAGCAAGGTGGACTGTACTATGTGGACGAGACGGTCAAAAAGGGTCATTCACTGCTTGTTCGAGGGACTCCCACACAACAACTATGGACTTGGGATTGACGTTTAGGTCATCCTTCCCTAGGTTATTTAAAACGTCTTTTTCCGTCCTTTCGTAGTTGTAATTTGTCTTTGGATTGTGAGACTTGTGTTCTAGCCAAAAGTCATAAACATTCGTATTCTCCTAGTTTGACTAGAACTGATAGACCTTTTGATTTAGTTCATTCGGATGTATGGGGTCCTTGATAGTAATTCTCATGGATATTCATATTTTGTTGTGTTTTTGGATGATCGTACCCGTATGAGTTGGATCTATTTTCTTAAACATAAATCTGAGGTCTTTGATGTCTTTGTTAATTTCTATAATATGATTCCTACTCAATTTCACACTAGCCTAAAAATTCTCCGCTCAGATAATGGTGGGGAATATGTATCTCACAAAATGAAAGATTTTATTCTTGAACATGGCATGCTTCACCAAACCACTTGCCCTGATACCCCGCAACAAAATGGGGTTGCCGAAAGAAAAAACCGCACCTTACTTGAGATAGCCCGTGCTTTAATGTTTGAGTCCCATGTCCCGGTTTCATACTGGCCTGAGGCTATTTCCACAGCTAATTACCTTACTAATCGTCTCCCCACTAAGTCTCTCCATTTCCAAACCCCCTTGCTACCTTGAGTACTTTTCATCCTATGGTGTTGGTCAGAATGGTTACCGGTGCTATGATCCCACCCACAACAAACTATACACCACTATGGACTGTGACTTCTTTGAACACTCTTATTTTTTTACCACGCCTCGATCTCAGGGGGAGAGTACTAGTGAGGATCTAGGCTGGTTTTAATTTATCCGTTGACAAATGGTCGAGACCCAAAAGAACAAGTAGATGACACCACAGTCACTATCACCGAAACTACGGTACCTCCACCTACTCTGTCCACTGCTGTCCCTGAGTATCCTGTTGAACAAGAGGTAATTCCTAACTCCCCTGATACTGATACTAATGATGTGATGTCTAGTAATAATGTTCCCAGGATATATGAGTTGCCTCCAAGGAGTACACGAGGTATACCTCCAAGGAGATATGATCATGAATTCGAATCTCAAAGATCTCGATATCCTATTTAAGAAAACAAAGGACAGCTATCTCAGGTAGCAGTTGCCTTCAATGCTTCCCTTTACTCATGCAATCTACCAAAAAGCACAGATGATGCCCTTCGTAACCCAAAGTGGAAGAAAGCCATGGAAGAAGAAATCATAGCTCTTAAGAAAAATGAGACTAGGGAACGGTGCACTCTGCCACAGGGGAAGAGAATAGTAGGATGTAAGTGGGTATTCTCAATAAAGTATCATGTAGATGGAACCATTGAAAGATAAAAATCTCGGCTTGTTGCAAAGGGATACACCCAAACATATGGAGTAGACTTCTCCGAAACGTTCTCCCTAGTTGCTAAAATTGATATCATTTGAGTACTCTTCTCCATTGCAGCCAACAAAGATTGGCCCCTGTACCAATTCGACGTGAAGAATGCCTTCCTACATGGAAAGATTGAGGAAGAAGTGTACATGCAAGCTCCTCCGGGTTTCTCACATGAATACAAACAAGGGGAAGGGTGCAAACTCCGGAAAGCTTTATATGGGTTGAAACAATCTCCTAGAGCATGGTTTGGAAGATTTACTGCAGCCATGAAGAAATTTGGGTACAAACAAAGCAACTCTGATCATACTCTGTTCCTAAAGAAGAGAAATGGTCTTATCACATGTCTTATTATTTATGTTGATGACATGGTCATAACAGGGGATGATGTGGAGGAAATAGATAACTTAAAACACCGGCTTTTCTTGGAATTTGAAATGAAAGACTTGGGAAACTTAAAATACTTCCTTGGGATAGAGGTGCTAAGATCTAAGACAGGAATCTTCATCAGCCAGAGGAAATATATCCTTGATCTTTTAGCTAAAGCAGGGATGATTGATTGCAAACCTGCAGAGACACCTATAGTGAAAAATCATGGCCTCCAGTTTATTGAGGGAGCAGAGATGGCAGATCAGGACCAGTATCAGAGATTGGTAGGAAAGCTCATATATTTATCGCACACAAGATCAGACATTGCCTATGTTGTTAGTGTCATGAGCAGATTCATGCATCGTCCTCAAGTACAACATAATGAAGTTGTAATGAGACTCTTGAGATACTTAAAGGGAACCTGCAACAGAGGGATCCTCTTCAGAAGGAATCAACACTTGAATCTTATAGCATATACAGATGCAGACTGGGCTGGTGACCGAGATGATCAAAGGTCAACGTCAAGATACTTTACTCTTGTGGGTGGTAAGTTGGTCACTTGGAAGAGCAAGAAGCAAAAGGTCGAGATAGATAGGCATTTCATCAAAGAGAAGCTCGAAAAAGGGATTATCAGTCTACCATTCATCAGATCAAAGGACCAACTAGCAGATTTCCTCATTAAAGCTGTTTCAGCAGAAGCTTTCAATGCTGTTCTATGCAAGTTAGGTGTTTGTGATCCTACAGCCTAACTTGAGGGGGAGTGTGGAAATAAATATTTATACATATATTCTTGAATATTCTCTAGGATTATTAGATGGATTTCTATTCTCATAAATATGTATAATATCATGAGAATATCCTTATTTCCTTTATTAGTTTCCTAGGGTTGATGTATATATTGGATGGTTGCCTTCTGTTGCAAGTGAATGAATTAAAACCCAATTCCGCTGTCATAATTTCAATTATAACAGTACCTTACGCCTTGAGTAATTAATGTAAAACACAAAAATTACTTCTTGACTCAAGACATACTTGCAATTGAAAATAAAAGACCCAAAAAATGATTTAAGCAAGAAAAGGCCAGATGACAAGTAAGTATAAAGGCTATTGACAAACCAAAGAAAAATCATCTATTAGGCAGAAAGGCAGAAACGCAAAACATGACAATGATAACTAACGATGGTCTAAGACATGTATTCAACGTCTTAAAATAGTTTTGTCTCTAGTTAGATCCTCAAAAACTTGCTCATGTCTTTTCAAAAGTGCTCATTTCACGTTTTCTTATACCTATCAGGCTACCACAATTTCTCTTTTATAAGTCAAAATGTTTTGCACTCTTCTCACATGTACGTTAGCTGTCATCTTTTGCAAGTGTTCAAATAAACTTAATTTACTTTCACACACATTTGCGAAATTGGGTGCAACCCCTATTGTAGCATCCTATTAGTTCTCAATTTTATTTTTCCATATAAATAAATAAACTATTAAATTATATTAATTTTAGACTTGATTAAATAAATATTTTTTTATCTTTTATGTTAATGCAAGGGCCAAAACTCTTAACAATGATGATGAATTTGAACACATAATCGAACATGATTTATCATGTACTTTGGAGAAGGAGGATGGAGATGTGTCAAACTATGATGAGTTGAGGTTTGGAATGATACATGAGGTGTTTGATGTGGAGTATGGGAGGTGCATTGGGCAAGATAAGAAAGAATTTGGACCATGCGTAATGAGGCTTCTTTAAGAAGGTCAGACCATGCCTTGAACGAGGAAAGGCATGGTATGGGGGGTTGCTCGAACAAGGCAACACACAAACAACAAACAGAAAGTGCTAGGATGGCGTGCTCATTGAGAAAGTGGATGCTTGTCTGAGCACAGTTAACAGTAGCAATTGGTGAGCTTTTGTTAAGTCCACTTGTTTGATCACTTGGATTGATCATTCGAGGAGCTTGCCTAAGATGCTCAAACGGTTAGGTTCCATACATTTTGGGCATTGAAGGGGGTGCATCATTTCTATTTATTGCTATGTATTGATCATGAAGAGTTAATGTGTGATTCTAGAATGTATTATACCCTCTATATAAAGGGCATACACATTCATAGAACCATGACAACATACAACATTGCGTGAGGGCTAATTCATAGTGAAAAGCTAGAGTGTTTATCACAAGCTTTTTCTTACTATGTGTTAGTATTTGTTATCTTGAAATAATGTTCTCAAGTATAGAGTTATTTATATTTGTATTATTGTTGAATCTAAATTATTAAACATTTATTGAAGGGGAGGTATCCATGATACCTCAAACATCTTGTATTCATATTTCCTTATTGTTTTTTTGTTGTTTTCATCTTTTTGTTCATTTGTAAAACCTCTATAAGCTTTCTTTTCAATACATATTTATATAGCAAAAACTAACCCCTTAAACCCAACTTAACTCTCTCTTAAGGCCCATCTCGTACTAATCCTAATTTAGTCACTTAATTATTAACTTAATACTCTCTAGGAGGTTGAATACAATCAGTAAGTATTCAAATAGGTACTAGACAACACTTAAATTTCAAAAACAAAACTAGTAGTATAGAACAAGAGGAAAAGTTAAATGAGTTGGTAGAATTTTGTTTATGTTATCCAAGAGGTCTTTTTCATTTGTTTTATGTTCTTTTACCGAAAATTGTGGAAGTCTTCAACCCTTTATTACTTAATGAAATTCTCATAAAGATTATTTACATGAAATAAAAAAAATAGCATCTTTTAGATAATGAAAAGATTATTTTATTAAATAATAAATTTGATAATTGAAAAATAGAGATCATAAATATTAAAAAATATTAAAAGAAAGTTAATGGAAAAGCACTGAGTAGCAAAACACATCACTAAAATCAGACTCAAAAATCAAGATCGTGTGAAAATAAAGAGATACTAACTCTTAACTTAGATAAGATACGTGTAAACCTCAAAATTATAGCACTCTTGTACATTTTCATGTGATAGCATAACTATTTATAGCTTTAAATTCAAACTGCTTATTTTTGCTGTGGTAAATTCAAAATTATTTTAATTATTATTTTTTAAGAATTTAACCTAAAAATATATGGTTAAATCTGTTTAAAATAATTTAAACTTTACCTTTACCCTAATCGATTATTGAATTAATTAACATTTTATCATACTCTTAATAATTCAAATTCTAATTTCTGCAATTTAGTGAATAGGTTTTTGCTAATTAATTCTAACTTTTTTCTAAACATTTTAACTTATAGTAACCTACTTCTAGTATTTATTTCTTACCAATATTGACTTTCATCATATAAAATATAATGAAGTAAATTAAAACTAATAAATCAACATGATAAATTATTTATTAGGTATAAAATTAATGCTTATAATATACAACTATTATGGTTCTATTTATCATTCTTGAATTTAAAAAGTACTGTAAAATTTCTTTCAAGAAGTTTTAATCGTTACAATTATGATTCAAAATAGCATTTTAAAAGAAAAAAATAATGCAAATGATAGATTTTTCTTAAGTAAATAAAATACCAAATTTTAAAAGCCCAACTAAATGTAGGATTTTAGGAGTAAATCCAAAAATTTATTCTACACTTGTGTTGAAGATTCAAGTAACAAAAAATCTTGGATGAGACCATCTCACTTGTGAGATGCTGTCTTATTCCGCCAACCCAATCATATATTATTATACTAATTTCACAAATTAAAATGTCAAATTCAAGAATTAACAAGATCAATTTGAAAACTTAAAAGACTAATATTTAGGATTTGAAATTAACATTTTAAGTCATGGAATTTGACAATTTCAAAACTTAAAAGGTCAATTTCTTTATGAAAAGACCAATTACAAGACTTAAAAGAACAATTACAAGACTACAAAATTCTCATTACTACTTTAAAGTAGGATGACTCAAACATTGAAATTGATATTAAAAACTTTGAAAAAATTGGCATTTTAAGTCTTGAAAATTCACTACAACAAATTTAACTTTTTGCGACATAGGATTTAGTGGCATTAAAAAATGCCACTGATTCATATTTTTAGTGTAATAATTATTGGTTTTTATTTTAAGTTTAAGTATAAAGTGATTTAGCGATACTTTATTTGGTCTTTAGTGGCATATGTAATTGTTACTATAATCTATAGTGGCATTTGTGAGAAATGTCGCCAAATCCTAAGTCACAAAAAGCTTTAGTGTGATTTTTTATTATGCTGCTAAAGGGTATAATACATGTCACTAAATCCTCCATATATACTATTAGATATTTAAAATAGCGACATTTAATTAAATGTCGCTAAATATATCCCACTAAAAGCAATTTATGTTGTAGTGATTGGCTTTTTAACTCTTGGAATTGTTCTTTTAAGTCTTGAAATTAGTATAGCAAAATTTAAAAAAAACTATTAGACCTAGACCAGTTGCACAACTCAGATAGTCTCATAAGAGAGTAACTGTTCAAATAGAGGACAACTTAAACATAAATTCAAGAAACAAATGTCCACATAAAGACACATGCTCTTGTGTAATTTGTAGGAAGAGTATTAATCAATATCGCAGAATCAATGAATGAAAAATCATCAATAAATATTATTGAAGAAATTTCTACTCCCTCCATTTTTTGTTTAATTTTTGCACAATTTTTAATGAAACTTTTCAGCTTTATAAACTTCTATTTAAATATTGATAATTGCAATTATTTACACTTATTATTATCATTTATATGCTCCTTTTGGGTGTCTAGTGGCGTTTTAGAATCATTTTAGGCTTTTTTGCTACATTTCGGTACTCTATGGCTAATTTTTGGGTAAATAAGTGAATCATGGTATTTTTGAGTCGTTTTATGGATTTTGTGGCTAATCATGTTTACAGGACTTAAGGAAACAATCAAGCCTTTGAATTCATCGAGCTTCGCGATGTAAAGTTCCAATCATTAAGTTTTGCAAAGCATGTGTCTCCAAAAGGCAAAAGCCGAGTCGGCTGAGGTGGGACCTGGGGCCTTGACGACTAGGCGGTGAAGAGAAAATCAAGAGACATTCCAGTTAGACAAAGCCGACTTGGCTTCAGTGAAGAAGAGGCAACCGCCGAGTCGACGTTATGTGCTGACACTCACCATGATTTCCAGAACAAAAGTAGACTCGACTTTAATAAAGAAAAGGTGACCACCGAGTCGGCGGTATAGGTTGCCAAATTCATCAACTTTCCAAAAGCTGTTGCCGAGTAGGCGGTGGGTGCGTGTTCTTGAAAGCCGACTCGGCGTTTTCGTATTCCAAGCTTGGTTTATTATTTTTCAGCCGTTTTTCAATAGGTTTTCGGGTTAGTGGGTCTCATTAGTATAAATAACCCCTAATGACTAATTAGGTTTCTTCTTCTCTCCTTCTTCCTTCCATTACTTTAAGAAAATACTGTGGGCCTCATTAGTATAAATAACCCCTAATAACTCGGCGTTTTCGTATTCCAAGCCTGGTTTAATTACTTTTTTCCATTAGTTTTGCACTTAATTTCAAATTTAGTTTTTCATTAAGTTCATCAAATATTAAAAAAATGCTTTATCCACTTAAAAATTGTCATCCTAAAAATTTTTACCAGATTTAAGAAAATTAGAATCTTTAAGATTATTATTCGTTAAGAATAAGAGAAGCATAACAAATCAATCAACATACTATAAAAAATATAGTTTCTAAGTTCTAACCTAAAAATATTTGGTTATCTAAACATTTAACCTAAGCGATTATTGACTTGATTAACAATTTATCTCACTCTTAATAATTAAAAATTCTAATATCTTAATTTAGTAAATTCGTTTTTACTGATTAATTCTAACTTTTTTTCTAAACATTTTAACTTATTTTAAACCTATTGTTTATTCTTACCAATATTGACTCTCATCATATAAAATATAATGAAATTAAACTAATAAATCAACATAATTAATAAGATAAATTATTTATTACTCCCTTCGTTCTTTTTGTTATTTTTGTTTACTTTTTGCGTAATTTTTAAAATAAATTTTAAACTTAATAACTCTAGATACACATAAAAAATTATAAAAAATACATAATAAAAAAGTATACATTAAGATGAATCTAACGAGATCTTACATGGATATATTTTATCTTTAAATTTGTATTAAAAAAATTAGTCAAATTTCTCTCTTCTTAAGATGTAATATTCCAAATAGAAAAAATAACAGATAACGGAGGGAGTAGGTAATAAATTTAATGCTTATATACAACTATATTAGTTCTATTTTTCATTGGTCAATTTAAAAAGTACTTTAATATTACTTTCAAGAAGTTTCAATATGTATAATTATGATTCAAAAGAGCACTTTAAAAGAAAAAAAATGCAAATGTATGTTAGATTTTTGTTGAGTAAATAAAATACGATATTTTTATAAGCTTGTCTGCTAAACATAGGAATTTAGGAGTAAATTTTGAAAATTTTCCCCTTAAAACATAGACTTGTTTAGAAGATCCAAATAGAGGACTACTTGAACATAAATTCAAGGAACAAGTAACCACATAAAGACATATGCCCTTGTCTAATTTGAAGGAATATTAATATATCAAGAATATTACGGCTAGTCTTTTGAGAGACCGTCTCTTTGAGAGACGTATTTCAAATCCAGCCCATTAAAGCTTAATACCTACTTACCGTATTCTTAATGTCTACTTACCTTATCTTAAATGCTTACTTACCGTATACGTATTCTTAACGCCTACTTACATTATCCAAAATGCTTACTTACCGTATACTTAATACCTACTTTCAATGTCTTAAATATCTACTTACATCATTCTTAATGCCTACTTATAATATTTTTAAAAATATATAATGAGATGGCCCAATTAGATATGATCTCTCAAATAGACCGTTTCTCACCAGAATTTGTGAGAATATTATTGCAGGATCAATGAGTGAAAAATCATCAATAAATGTTGAAGAATTTTTTACTCCTTCAATTTTTGTTTAATTTTTGCACAAGTTCTAATGTAATTTTGAGCTTTAATATATTTCTATATCAATACTAGAGGTGTTCATTCGGGTCATCGGGTCGGTTTCGGACGGGTGTAATTCGGCTCGGTTGGTTTTCGAATCGGTAAATTTTCGGTTGTATACAACAACGTGTAACGGCCCGGTTTAAGTGACCCGGAAAAATCATATGAAAACATGATCCGGGTTCACAAACGGACACAAATAAATTTTTTTTTTTACTCGGATCGTCAACGTTCCAACGGTAAAGGAATATGGTCAACGCAAGAAACAACGCCAAACAAAGAAAACAAGTCAGCGGAAGACTTTACATACAACTCGAGAGCCTACCGGCCTCTAGACTAGCTAAAAAGTTGTACGAAATAAAAAGAAAAACGTCATAAACTTTCGTTACATAAACCGAGTTATTTCGACTCGTAAACTTATTACAAAATATATCTTAGTCTTGATGGTTACGGGTTCTAAGCTGAGTCCTCACTCTAGCCCCCACATGCAATCAACCTACTGCACGTCGTATGACAACACGTAGCAGGTTCCAAAGAACAACCAATACACGTCAGAGACTTCATACATATGTCAAACAGGTTGAATACAAGCATTGTGTTTATCCTAGCATGCAAAGGCTCTAATATATATTCATTATTCAATATTTCCAATCTTGTAACGTTGCCCGTCCTGTTCGGGTCGTTCAAATATAAACCATTTATTTCTTTTAGATAATTCCAACTTGTAACGTTGCCCGTCCTGTTCGGGTCGTTCAAGTATAAATTCAAATATTTTTGGTAGAATACACTTGGGAGAGCTAATCCCAAGGCAACCACCGACCTAAGACGTTGCCCGTCTTGTTCGGGTCGCCAAAGGCTAAAGTATGCATACCCCATGGTGACCGTAATGATCCAAAATTGCCATGGGAACAATAATTATAATATTCCAAACCAATTGTTAACCCCCTTTTGGTAACATAACCAAGCGTCAACCCCTTTGGGCGACAAACACATAAATTCTCAATTTTCACTTAATTATTTCATATTATTTGAGGTGTCTAATCCTTATGTGATTTACAATGCCTCGATTAGAAATGAAACAACATTACTTGCACAACCATATAAACAGTATGGTCTAAGCGTGTACCTTAAACGCTGCAAACACACGTTGCTCAAGCACAATAGGAATTTCGCCCTCTTATAAATCGAGGTCCTATATAACACACACAAAACGATCACATATTAGATCGTGTTTACACATTTAATCCACTCTATACCACTAAGATATCACTAATACTTGATAATTTTAAATGTTTTCATCCAATTTCCAATTATTCCAAAAATTAATTTCTGACCAAAAACTTTATTGGCCATTTCAGACAGTTTAGAAAATTCAAATGAAAAATCCGACTTCGCCGTTGCGTTCGGAATGCGTCAATTACCTTGGGTACCAAATTTCATAATTTCTAACATCCATTTACTATTTTCAATTATTTTAAGCGTTTAACGAGTTTTTTTTCTTTTTTTTAAAAAAAAACACATCGGATACATAAACCAACAATGGAAACGACTAACGTTCTCCGAATTGGCACCAATACCGAGACAGCAGCTGCTGTCCGGAACTCTCATTACATTATCATTGTTGCTATTATTATTTTATATATATATTCATACACAAAAAAAACCCATCATCAAAGTATAGAGTCATCAAAATAAAAAGAATAGGCCCATTCATAAGATCTTTAAGAGACTTAAAATTCCACAAATTATAAGAATTAAATTAAATACTTAATTCTCTTAACAAATTAAAATTTTGTAGAGAATCATAAAACAAAAATCATCCTTCTTGATTCAAGACATATATATATAAATACACAATCCCTCAAGCAAATCCAATTTTGCTAAAGAATTTATAACTTCATAGAGGACTACACTACATGATCCATACCATTTAAATTCCTACTAACAAATTGTAATTTAGTTAGAGAAATGTAAATCATAAAAGAAATTTATTTAAATATCAATATTAACTTAATTCTTTTAACAAATTAAACTTTGCTAAAGGATATAAATCAGAAATATAACTCAATCCTTTTAACAAAATTGAAGTTTATTAAAGGATTAGTAGAGAAAATTATATATAAAAGAAAATATATTCAATCCTCCTAAAAGTCATAGGATATCATCATACATAAAATATATTTCACCTTAGAAATCTTATGAATAAAATTTATAAATAACAATTCAACTAAACTTACCCCTTGAACAAAAGATTGAATTGAACAACAAAGGTTTTTTTTTTTCTTCTTGAGAATGCCGAAACAAATGGAACAAAGGAGAAATTTTTTTTCAGAAATTTTGTGGCTGCTGAAGCAAAAAAAAATGGAGTGATTATGTGAGCCTTAAGAATTAATAATGGGCAAATTAAAAACAAAACATAATTGTGCTATAAATCCCACTTATGAGAGGAGTTACAAAACTCCTCCCATTCCTTACACTCCACCGGCTGCCCCTTCCATTCCCTCCTTAATAATTTTTTTTAATTAATTAATTAATTGAGTAATTATTATATTATTGTCACAACAGAAAAGAAACGTCACGCGATAAAACTCGTTACCGTTAAAATTAAACCTACTTTATTACTTATAATTAACTATATAAAGTAGCATAATTTAATATTACTTATTTATTTTATTTTGTTATACTTTATTTTATTATATTTTACTTATTTCTAGACCCGATAAATTACGGGGTGTTACACAACGGGTCATACTCGGGTCAGATCGGTTGGTTACGGGTCGGTTTAACAACGGTTGTTCGCATTATCGGGTTCAAACCGGTTTGTTGTCGGTTGAAATTCGAGTCGCGTGTAAATCGAGCTCGGGTTGTCATCGGTCTTACATTAGTTCGGTTTTTTCGGGCACAAATCGAGTTTGAGCTTTATTTTTCGAGTAGTTATCGGTTACGGACAACTATCGATCGGGTCAATATCGAAATAAGTTAATAGACGGGTTTTTAATTGATGTATGCTCATTTTATGGCAGATCAATTTATTTCAATTAGTTTATAATATATATATATATATATATATATATATATATATATATATATATATATATATATATATATATATATATATATATATATATATATATATATATATATATATATATATATATATATATATATATATATATATATATATATATATATATATATATGACTATTATTTAACAATGCATCATGTTGCTACTTTTGATAATTGATTAAATATTAAAACTCGATAATCGAAACTCGATTTGTTTGAATGAATAATAAGAATAATCTAAACTATCTCATAGGCTATTAGAATATACATTACTCTATTACACTAATAATCGATTGTATTTCTAAGTTTGATAATTGAAACTTATTTTATATAAAATACAGTGAATTAGATTAATCAAGTAATCATAACAATTTTATATGATATTATGTATTTATACTTATTAGTGACCTTGAATACTTTAAAATAATAAATCTATTACGCTAATAATTCATCGTATTTAATTTAAAAGTTAATAATGTTCGGAACTAGACCTATTGGAGTGAGTGAAACTAATACAAACTATCTTATAGAGTTATAGTTACAGTTACAGATTATCATTTACAGTTAACTCAATGCTATTACTTATTAGTTATTAGTATTACTGAATACTGATATTGAATACTCTAAAGTAATTTATAGGCTATTAGCCTATTAATAATCGATCGTAATTCACTTATCATAATTCGATCTATTAAAGACTTATAGTAAATGAAACTAGTACTCCACCTTTTTTGTTACATTGAATTAAATAGCCTATATTATGCAATTTTACCAAATTCAATAATAAAAATATTTAATATTTGATATAAAATATTTATAT
Organism: Amaranthus tricolor; assembly: GCF_026212465.1. NCBI lineage: Eukaryota > Viridiplantae > Streptophyta > Magnoliopsida > Caryophyllales > Amaranthaceae > Amaranthus > Amaranthus tricolor. The sequence continues at coordinate 9,591,904 of NC_080062.1, read as the reverse complement.
TACTCAAATAAATTATTTTAGATTAAGATAACTAATTGTACAATTTGATGAATATATTACTCAATTGATACATTACTTGCACAAAATGTTATTGGTTATTTGGATAGCACACGGATAAGGTGTTTTAGCCGTTGGATTATAATGTTAATATCAGATCAGCGGTCAAGAACGTGCCACGTCATCGTCATTTGATAAAACATAGCACACAGATACATTACTCAATTGATATATTTCCTTTCTTCATCCTTTCCTCCAGCGAGTCAGCGACATTCCCAAATCCTGCCCAAATAAACCCTAACTCAACTCTCTCTTCTTCATCCTTTCACTGAAACCGGCGGCCCTCTTACAATACCATCTGTTCTCCTCCAATCCGGCCGGTAGAGCACGTTCATCTCCGGCAGCCTGTAGTACCGTAGGTATGAAGCTCTTGTTTTTTTCTTTTTCTCTGTACTGTAGCAATTGTATTTGTTAGTAGCAATTTGGCATTTTTTTGTCTTTCAAAATGAGCTGGTAATTGGAATTAGGCACCAAGTTCTACTGTAAAACTCCTTCTTCCTTTTGATCTAACTTTGATTTGCATTTGAGTTCTAATTTTGTAATGGGCTGAATTTTATTTTATCATAGATTTTTTAGGGATGTGATTGAGAGGAATGATGAGTCCACGAGGGTTTTCCAGGCTGCCAAGTTGTGGCAGGTTTTGATTGAGATGATACAATAAGAATATGAACTGGAATTGTTTTTCTGATCATTTAGAGATTTAGAACGATTGGATCCAATCCCTAAATCGAAATCACAGTTGTTCAAAGATTTACCAGATTTACCATAATTAGAATTCATATTTTATTCTTTGGATATCAAAATTGAAGTATAGATTTGCAGAATCCTAATGAAAAATGAAAAATTGTGAAATCAGAAAAATTGAAAAAAGTACATGAGATCAAAATGTTGCTAGTTATATTCATTGTGTTGCTAGTTATATTCTTTATGTTGCTAGTTCAATGCTCTTCTGTATGAAGGTTTAGTTCAATTTCTGTATGAACTGTAATGAACAAACATTGTTGTTGCTGCACAGACCTGCTGAGCTTCTGCTGACTCTTGCTCTTATAATCTGTATGTACTGATACTAGTTAATGGCTGCAACTTATAATCTGTATGTACTTGCTATGCTGATGAATTGAACAATTAAATTGAATAACTAATCTGGATTACATGCTGTTTGACTTCAGAATGCACCAATGCACAGATTGTGATCATATTTGGTTGCTCAACACAGGATTGATCTCAAGCATATTCATTCAAATCTGAACTAAGCATATTTGGTTATGTTGGATATTGATTTTTTGTAATTTTTATTCATGTAATTTTGTCATGGAATTTTTTTTTTCGTTCTTTGTGTAAATTGATTTTGAATATTTTTGACTAAATTTTTTCAATGTATTAGTAATCTTTAATATAGTTTGTCTTCATGGTTCTCATTGTTCATAACTTCAATTTTATCATCAGTGTTTATCATAGATTACATGAAATTGTAAGTTTGGGTTGAACTGTTCAACAGTCAATTCGATTCTTCAACAACTATTCAACTATTCAACTTTGGGGCTTAAAGCTTGAAGAATTGGTGGAATCTTATTGGTTTATAATTGATTTGCTAAAATATTTATATATAATCTTGTTTACAATCTTTCAATATTAGAAATTAGTTTTCAAATATTCAAAAAATCATAATTAGAAAACTGAAATTGGACCTAATTTGCTAAAATTAGGTGAAAAATTGATTCGGATTTGTAACAGTTCGATTAACAATCGGTTCGGGTTGGTATCAGTTCGGGTTAAAAACAGTTCGATTAATAATCGATTCGGGTTTGTATCAGTTCGAGTTAAAAACAGTTCGATCTTAATCGATTTTAGTCAGGTTGCATTCGGTTACGTGCATAATTCGGGTCGGATTTGACTCGGGTCGATAACTGTTCAGTTCGGGTAACATCGGTTAAGGTTTATATGTCGGCTATAAAATTCGGTTGTAGTTCGAGTTCGATTTTGCCCTTTTCGGTTATCAAACAGTTCGAGTGAAGTTTCGGTTCGGGTAATTGCGGTTCGGTAAACCTAAAAAACTTACATTTTTTCAGGTCGGATAATTTTCGATTCCGGGTCGGGTTTGTTTTGAACAGCTCTAATCAATACGCATCAAAAAAATTAAAAAAATGCTTTATCTGTTTTTAAAAATTGTTCTTATGAAAAATATTAAATAAAATTATAAAAATTAGAATTTTTAAGATGGTGGATATATTATTTTACTAAATAATAATTATGGTTAAAAGGTTAAAGGGAAGTTAGAGGAAATATAAATTAGAAAATTTATTTCATGATAAAAAATATAAATTAAGACGTATTTAATGAAATCTTAAATGGTTGTATTTTATCTTTTATAAATGTCTAAAAAAATTAATTAAATTTATCATCATTACATGTGAAATATTCAAAATGAGAATATTATTAGTGAAGGAAAGGAGTATATAAAATTGAAGAGCTTTCAATACATGATTACTTTGGGTCCCTAATTAGACCTCACAATTGGTAGTGAAAGCAAGTTGACTATAGGAAGACTTTGAATGGATCAATAGATACTAAATTTACAAATATAAATAAGTTAATCATATCACAGTTTTAAGCATCAATATTTTCAAGAAAATCCTAAAAATGGATGAACAAACAAAAAGATATCAACTATTACAGCTAGTTTTTTGAAAAACTGTCTCTTTGAGAGACGTATTTTAAACCCAACCCATTAAAGGTTAATACCTACTTACCATATTCTTATCCTAAATGTTTACTTACCGTATACTTAATGTCTACTTTCAATATCTCAAATATCTACTTATATCATTCTTAATCCTTACTTATAATATTTTAAAAAATATATAATGAGCTGGCCCAATTAGAGATGATCTCTCAAATAGACCATTTCTCACAAGAATTTGTAAGAATATTATCGCAGGATCAATGAGTGAAAAATCATCAATAAATTTTTTAAAATTGTTCTTATGAAAAATATTAACGAAAATTATAAAAATTAGAAGTTTTAAGATGCTGGATATATTATTTTACTAAATAATAATTTTGATATAGAAAAAGTGAGACCATAAGCATATAAAAAATTTAAAAAGAAGTTAGTGGAAAAAAAATATAAGTATCAAAATTAATGAAAAAATGTTTAAATTATGTTAGTGGAAAAACATGTGGGGACCATAATCCATATAAAAGGTTAAAGTGAAGTTAGAGGAAATATATGGTGACTATAAGCATTAATAAAATATTAAAAATAAGAATGATCAACATTAATTATTGTATTGGAAACTGAAAAATCAACACACTTAACAAAGATGTCAAAATGTCTTTTAAGTCCATAAGATATGATGAACTGCTGGTAAGGTTTAGAACGTCTTGAACTTTAATTTTCATAATGAACAAATAAATGAGGGCCGGATAAGGGGTGCTCTGGAGGATCTTCTCCGATGATAAAGTCAGTAAGAGCGTAAGAAAGGTTCCCTAACCTTTCTCTTAGAGTGCAGAGAGGCCTTTAGCTCTAGAGAAAAATTATTAGGGCTTGTTTGCGGATGTGAGATCCTTGGCTTACGAGTGCAATGATAGCTTGAGAATACTGAATGCTTAGAATTGCTTAAAGACTAAGAGTGTTGTATGTTTAAAATAGTGGGCTAGGAGAGAGGTTTTCAAAACCCTAATGACATATCAGATGTTTTATATTTACCTAGAGAGAATCTTTATTGGAATCATCAAAAAGTTGCAATTGACTAGTAGATCAATGTTGTAGAGAATATGCCTGGAGCTTAGTGATTGGTTGATGCTTAATTTACAAATGTCCTTTTGTCTTTTAGGGTTCGATGCAGTAGTATGGTACGAGGTAGGTAGTTGCCCCTTACCTTATACAAGTGTAGCAGTTATTATCACGTGTGACCACAACAGTCATTGGACACATCATCATAACCGTTATTACCTTCCTAGGGTGCAAGTACATACCTCTGTCTTTATATGTATTCTTCCCAATTCTGGTCTATCACTCTAGGGGGGCTTTTATCTGAGGCCTTCATGTCCGGTTGTCTTGACCTTAGTCATGGTGTTTTTCTAAGGGAGCTGAGACCTTTAAATAAATCTTCACCAGTTTCTTCTTTAGCTCAAGAGAGCATTATGGGTCTTTCTCTCCTGATCGAGAAGGTCTCAAGAGTGAGTGCATTGCTTTAGAGTTGGTATTGCCACGTGTTAGGGTGCTGAGACCTTGAGCCAGAATCTGGCACGTATAATTTGCCCCTCAAACCTACTGGGTTGTGACAAAATGAGCCAGTTGGTCTGGATATAACTTTTCTACAATTCAAATGGATACTCTTCAGAGTTTAGATACCTACTTTTTAGTGTTTTAAAGATTTCTAAAAGAAAATTTTCATTTCTTTACCATCTATGATTGTACTATAGTACTGTTTCTATATTTTTTAATGTTCAAAATTTGTGATATAAATACAAAGATTTTTTAGGGGAACGACAAATAAAACGACCCAAAATAACAAATAAAAACAACTTTAAGAAAAAAACAGATAAAATATTTTTTTCCTTTCCATTTAATCTTTGCACAATTTTCAAATAATTTTTACGCTTTAATATATGTAAAAACACATCATTAATTAAATGTGTAAATTTAGTATCTATTGACCCATTCAAAGTCTTCCTATACTCAACTAGCTTTCACTACCAATTGAGAGGTCTAATCAGGGTCCCAAAGTAATCAAGTATTGAAAGCACTTCAATTTTATATACTCCTTTCCGTGTCTAATAATATTCTCATTTTGAATACTTTACATATAATAATGACAAATTTATTTCATGATAAAAAATACTTCCTCCGAATCAACTTAGATGTCTCATTTGCTTGGGCACGGTTATTAAATATGATGTGGGGTCCATTAAAAAGGATAAGTAGTAAAGGATAAGTAGTGAAGGGTAAGTAGTGAAGGGTAGTTGGGTAAGTAAGGTATATGGGGTATATTCGTAATTACTTGTGTGTACTAAACATATTTTGGTGAAAAAAAATTGACAAAATGGAACAACTAAAAAGACTTTGCCAAATAAGAAAATGGGAGAACTAAACTGGTTCAGAGGAAGTATAAATTAAGACGTATTTAATGAAATCTTAAATGTTTGTATTTTATCTTTTATAAATGTCTTAAGAAGTTAATTAAATTTATCATTATTACACGTGAAATATTATTAGAGAAGAAAAGTAGTATATAAAATGGAAAAGCTTTCAATACTTGATTAGTTTGGGTCCCTAATTAGACCTCACAATTGGTAGTGAAAGCAAGTTGACTATAGGAAGACTTTGAATGGATCAATAGATACTAAATTTACAAATATAAATAAGTTAATCATATCACAGTTTTAAGCATCAATATTTTCAAGAAAATCCTAAAAATGGATGAACAAACAAAAAGATATCAACTATTACACAATGCAGCACTTGAAGGAGACTTACCTTCATTGCTCAAGTTAATTGAAGAAGATAAATTTATCCTCGACCGATTTATCATTGATAAATCAGCACATTTCAATCAAACACCGTTACATGTAGCTTCAGCAAAAGGGCATTTAGAGATTGTCAAAGCCTTACTTGGGGTAAACCCTATTAAGTGTTTCGTACGTGACCATGATGGAATGAACCCGATTCATGTAGCAGCGATAAATGGTCAAAATTATGTGATTGATGAGCTTATTCGGGTGAATCCACAAGCGGTTAATGAGCGTACTTATGGTGGTGAAACTGTGCTTCACTTGTGTGTGAAACATAATCAATTGGAAACTCTTAAGCACTTGGTAGCTGTAACGGATGATGGGGAGTTGTTGAACTCTAAGGATAGTCATGACAATACTATTTTGCATCTTGCTGTGGCATCGAAACAAAATGAGGTACTACCTAATTAAAACTACTCATTTTTACAAAGTTTGAATGATAAAAAAAGTACTCCCTTTATTTTTAATGTTTTACTTTTTGTTTGGAATATTTTATTTTTATAGAGAGAGAAATTTAAATAAGATTTTTGAGACATAAATGAAAGATAAAACATACTCTCTTCGTTCTTTTTTGATCTTCCACTTTGGGTTTTTCATACAAATTAAGGAAGATAGAATCTTTGCGTTGTAGTGGGTATTATTTTAATTAAATAGTAGTGTGAATTAATGATTGTATTGGAAGTATGAGGTTGTAGTGGGTATTATTTTAATCAAATAGTAGTGTGAAGTAATGATTGTATTGAAAGTATGAGAGAAAAAATAATAATAAATAAAAGAAAAGAGGTAAATTAAAAGAAAAAGGAGGGTTTTAAGGGGTAAAAGTGGAATAAAAAATTTCCAAAAATAAAAAGTATTCTAAAGTGGAATAACTTATGAAACTACCCGTTATTATAAGGTGGAAGAATTTAAAAGAACGGAAGGAGTATTAATGTGAGATTTTATTGAATTTGTTAAATGTTTAGTTTTTTCTTTATTATACACAATTTATATGGAGTTACTTTTTGACAGGTATCAGAGATAATGAGGTTCAAAACTTGTTTATAATAATGTGTTAAAAATAATTAAGAAGAACAAAAGAGAACGGAGGGTGTACTTTCTTTGTTTCTTACTTGGTTTTAAACATATCATGGGATTACAATCATACATCATCTTAAACTTTTAGTCGTTAAGCTAAACATTTTGATTGAGTTGATTATTTTGATATGGTATCAGAAGTCCATATAATGGGTTCAATTATCATCCACCCCTTCTTTCTTGAGGGAATCTTGTGGTAGATGTATATGACATATATACTATTTGATGGGACAAAAAGGTGAATACCTTTACTAACAAACAGGATCGATTATGTTGAATTAGAAGAACAAAATAAAAGAACAAAACTAAAGAATACCTGATTCTATGGCGCAGGAGATTATCTTGGAAACAGAAGCGATTAGATCTTCTAGATTAACACGTATTCTCTAAAGTGACGACCCTTAACGTTATCACTCTTAATTCTCACTGATAATGGGATGGCAGGAGAAAAAAGAATTATATGTAACCTAGAGACCATAACTGCTCTCTATATATAATAACTTGTGACTAGTATTCCACCCATCATAGAACCCAGTTATAAAACGAGTCTTTACACATTTAAGGCCCACAACCTATTGACACATTTAAGCCCAAACCCTTTAACTTTAATCAGATTACTTTAAGTAGGGTATAAAGACAGTTTTAATTAATTATAATGACATATAAATATTTACATATAAGCCCAATGTTAGATTTTGCTCCAACACTACTTTCTCATCAACAACCCAAAGTTATGAATTTGTATCTAAATCACCTCTCCTTCAAATAAAATATTAAGTGTTATGTATTATAGATATTTTAAAATGATTCAATCATACAATATAATAAAAAAATATTGTAAAATTTCATGTGTCATTTTTATAGAGCCCTATTAGATGTAATGATTTTATTGGTTAACTTGGCTTACGTAGCAAATAAAATAAACTAACATGTCATTTTTGGTAATCCTAAAAATTAATTAATTCAAGTAATTTCCCATTTTTAAAAACAGAATGATTCTATCTTACATTCAAATATATTTGATAATTTATTAATTTGAATTTATTATATACCGTAAATATAGCATCTTTATAAACTAAATAATTTAAATATTTTTATAAAACTAATCAGCTAGACACATTTATGGATCGGATTAATATATTATTACACGTATTCGTACAGTTTTAGTATATTATATGTTGTATTAGTATATAATTAGTTGAATTATTGTAGTATTAATATATTATTAATCGTACTAGTGTATTATTAGTCAGGTGGGGAGTATGTTTGATTCGTATCAATGTGAAGATTATTAATATCGAATTTCATTATTTTTAATTATATATAATATACATAATTAGATATATTAAAAATTCAAAAAGTCATAAAAATATACGAAAATAATAGTTTCAATTCAATAAATAAATTCAAAAAAAAAACGTTGGAAAAGAGGCAACGAGCTTGCGACCAACTCCTACCGTCACCCATTGACAGATAAATTTATGGCGACGGATGGCGACCAACGTTGTGTAGTCACTTCTCTCCGGTCATCGTCAAACCGTCACTTTTCCATTGTCATTGGCGAAGATCAAGTTATCGTCGCCATTAGTACGTCACCTTTTTTTCTTTTTTTGTAGTGCATGTTTCATGTGTATGTATTAACAATTTAACATTCATGCAGATGATAAATTTCTTAGTAAAAAAGAGAAGGATGAAGAAAAATGTCATGAACAAAAATGGGTCATAATAGGAAATGAAATATTAACTTAAATCTAAATAATTGAAAACAAAATAATCTTAATATTCTAAATATTAAAAAAAATCTTAACTTCCTAAAAAATAATATTCTGAAATATAATATCTTTATTTTATTGTATTTCCTATTTTCCTACACTCTCTTCAAGTTTGGGTCAACAATTTTGGATTTCAGGTTTTTGGATTAATTGGAATTCAAAAATAAAATTGGGTTGATATTGTTTAAAGGGTAGATGGGTAGAAGATATGAGTTGGTGGATTAGTGCACGGGTCAATGGGTTGGGTCTTTGCAATCTGGGTAGTTTTAGGTTAGACAGGAAAATAAATGAGTACCTTCTATATAAAACTCATTTTTTGGAATATATATACTCTTAATTTCCAAATTTCTTCTTTCTTTCTCTACTAATGTTTGAAATCCTGAGTTTTTTGGGTTCAGGGATTTGGTTATCCTTGCTTTCTTCTCCCTTTGGAGAACCTTTCTCGTGGTGTTTTTCAGGTTGGGATTTGGGTCTTTTTGCTTCTAGTTTGTTTGTCCCTTCTTTTTTCAGAATTTGATTTATGTTTTTTCGTTACTGCTCCTCTCTCTATTGACTTGCGTACTCACTTCTTCTATATTACTTCCCCTCGCGACCTCACGCTGAATGTGCCATTCACAGGAGGTAGCGAAATTGGCCCGTATAGAGATGAATCCAAGTCCATAATTCATGAGTAGTAGTAGTGAATGAAATAACGAGGTCGATAATGTCAGAGTTAATACATGTGAAAATCCATGACATAACCCTGCTATCATACTTTTTCCGTTGTGGGGTTATGGTCGTCGGGGAAATGACGGTGATATGATTGAGTATCTGTCGATCGCCAAGTTCAATTTCCATTTCCTTACACCACTTGGTGTAATTTTTTCCACTGAAATTTTTGGATACTTTTGGTTTTTTCTATTGATTTTTGGGTTTTTATTGATTTTTTGGTTTCTTTGTTGGAAAAGGAAGATAATTTGCTCCACCTCTACTAATGAAAACATCATTTTTTTTCTATCTGATTTTTTTATTGGTTTGTATTGAATTGTTTTTGTTTGGATTAATTTTGGTCGATTATGATCAATGATAAAATACCGATACAATTTTTCCGTCCAGAAAAACATTATGACTCTGTTATCATATAGAAAATCATAATGCGAAATTTCATTAGAGTTTAGTCTGATAAATACTAAATTTGTATTAAATAATAATAATAAGAAGAAGAAGTAACACCTCTATTTAAACAAGAATTTAGACTAAGATAAGGAAACAAAATATTAACCTAAACCTAAATAATAGGAAAAAAAAAATAACCTTAATATCCTAGATATTAAAAAGGATCTTAACTTCCTCAAACATAATATTCTGAAAATATCCTACACTTTCACTATCTTTGCTCCGCCTTTGGAAGGATGGTTGAAATTTGAATCCGTGACCTTTTATCACACTTGCTCCTGATATTGTCAAAGAACAAACTCAACCAAAAACTTAAGCTGATTGTTGAAGCAGATAACTTTATGGCGATGGATGGCGACCAACGTTTTGTACATCGCTCTTCCATTGCCATTCACAACGACTAAGTTGCCGTTGTCATTTGTACGTCGCCAATTTTGTGTTTTTTGTAGTGGATGTTTCATGTTATTAAAAATGTAACATATATGCAGATGACAAATTTCTTAGTGAATAAGAGAAGGATGAAGAAAAATGTCATGAACAAAAACGGATCGACAGCAATGGATATATTTATAGAAAACAAAAAGGGTGTAAATGATAAGGAAATTTGTAAATCTCTTAAACGTGCACAAGCAGTAGGAGCAAAAGAAGCAAAAAATACGACAAAGAAGCAGCCTGCTGCTTGGGTTAAGAAACAACGCAATTCACTTATGGTTGTCGCGTCCCTTATTTCAACCATGGCTTTCCAAGTCGGAACTAATCCTCCTGGAGGCGTTTGGCAAGAAACCACAACATCCCGCACTGCAGGTATCTATGGGCGGATTCAGGTGCCCTCACATGAGGGTACTGCATTTAAAAAAAATTTTCGCAATCGGCAACAATAGGATTTCAACCTGTAACCTATGGTTGTGAGGCATGGCCTAAGCCAACTATGCTATTCAATTTTCTTTACTAATTAGAAAATTGAAATGCACTTAATGTGTTCAGCCGTACAACAACGCTCAATTAGACGTAGTTAGGAATACCTCTTTAAAATCAAATTAATTTTTTTAACTATCTAACTAAAAACATTATTTTTATGAACTATATATTTATTATTTTTTGAAATTTTTTATTGACTTTTTTTTAATAATTATGCTCTTACTAAGTTTCAACTTTGAATCCACCACTACAGGTATCTCTGTAATGGCAGATATCAGCGCTGATGATTATAACAGGTTACTTACAAGTAGCACAGTTGGACTGATTTCATCTCTTAGTGTCATCCTTATGCTTATAAGTGGGCTTCCTTGCAAGCGATTTTTTGTGGTTATTTTGGTGATTGTTATGTGGTTTGCGATCACTTCAACGGCTTATACTTACGTGATTTCGATTAAGTTTGTGTCGGGTCTTAAAAGCACGATCTGGTTTAGAGTTTTTGAATACACAACTTATGTTTGGACAATATCGACGATTTCTGTTTTGATTGGACATGTTATTTGCACTTTATTCAAGATCATCAAACATCTGTGTCGATCCGTCATCAAATTATTCAGAAATACATGTGTAAGGCCCAGATTCGGCTCTATTGCAGTTTAATGCTTAGGTAGAGGTGCTCATTCGATCTAGCCATCAAGTTGATTTCAGATTATGTATTTTGTGTCGATCAGTTAAGTATCTGATTATCAGATTTGTTTTGCACACCTCTAGTTCTAAGTAATTTGTTATGTGGTGTAAACTCTTTAATGTGGGTAATGGGTATGGATTATTGTTGGCTTATAGCATTGGTATGTTGATATATATGCACCTTTTATTTAATATAGAGTTACTTGTACAATAAACTTAATTTCCTCTAAAATGTACCAAGTCTTAAGTATAACGATCCATATTGTTGTTGATAATAAATAATGATGTTAATCAATCGTTAATGTAATTTGGTTGGAAAATCTCATTCTTCTTTATTTATCTTATTTTGTTCATATAAATGATTCCAATGCAGTTAGAGATGACAGCTTATCCGAATCTGACTCTATCCAAGAAAAAACTTGATTGGAGTCAATTTCAATTATATAATCCGACTCTTCAGATCAAAGTCAAATCTTAGAAAAAAAATCCAATAATCCGACTTTTACTTCCTCCAATAGTTTGTATTAAAAAAATTTTATTTGTATTCTAACTTAGACTGATGTGCTTATTTTGACTGTTATTTCTGCGTTTATCCTTTATCGTAGAGTTGCTAAATCCTACTTTGTGCAATTCTTTCTTATTTTGCCCTTTATGTTGGTCACAAAGATTAAGAAAAGGAGGGGACCATAAAGTGGCACTTACATGTGCTATTTTACATTTTGTTGATGTAAGAAATTATAATCCAATCTTTCCCGCCATCTTAGTTGACGGAAAAGCAAAGCTTCATTTAGAGGGAAAGTCAAACAATTCATTTAAAACCAAAATATAAAATTTTACATTTCATAAGTTAAGTTCTATAACAAAAATTACATAAGTTAAAATAACATTAGTTGAAATGTCATAAATTAAAATTACATAATTTAAAATTAAATTTCCACTTTCTTCTTGATTTCTAATTTCTTCAACACATTATTATACTTGGGATTTTTTGAGGCAAAAGAGCATAACAATTAGTTAAGGTTGTATTAAACCTGGAATTTTCGGAGACCAAAGAGCAGAACAACCACCAAATGGGTCAGACCAACAACAGAACAACAACCACCAAATGAGTCACAACAGCAACCAACAACAGAACAACAACAGAATAACAACTACCAAATGAATCACAACAGCAACCAACAACAGAACAACAACCACCAAATAATTCGCAACAACAACCAAAACAGATGAGCAACCACCAACAAACTAGCTTACTACAAATGGCTCAAAACAAGCAACAACATGCAACAACTACACAACAAGCAACTAGAATAAAGGGAAACATAGCAAACATCAAAATTAAATAGTCACATTTTTGAGTTACTTGTTAATATTCACACTTTTGGGTACGTTTATAGTTATAATCTTCATGTATACATATTCAAGTTGTTTAGGACTAAACATTTAATGAAAAATTTAAGTTTACAAAGATTAATGATGGCCTTAAAATCAAAGTAAAGGCACATATCTCAGCGAACAAAATGTTTTCATCATTGAGATCCATAGAACTATTCTTTAGCATCTAAAATTAAAAAACACTGGTGGCACTGTGAATAATTTTATGGATTTTTTGGTAGCTAATTTTGCTCTCATTTTTAAAAAATCATTGAGCATTTTTTAGTCTCAACAATAAACTTCACAGACTAAGATCACTAGAACATGCATAAAATCAAACAAAAACCAAAATTAACATCATTAATTAGTCAGAAAGTTGACTTTAGGTTCATATACGGTGAAGGGACTTAACATCATAAACAACCTCATAATCTATACCAACATCTTGTTCTTCATCAGAATTTAGAAACAGCTACTCTTGTAAGAGACCTTCTCTCAAAGAGACGACCTCAAAATAAGAAGCCTACATTGTTGTTTTCTCTTTAATTTGTATTAATTGGGCTAGGTAACCCATATATCTCATGCGTCTCTTGGAGAGACCGTCTCTCATAATAATTTATGAACTGGAAATTGGTAATCAATATCAGGTAGGTCAATTTCCAAGTCGAACATAACCTTAATTTTTTCATCATTAGTATCCATTGTTCTTCCCCAATTTTACATGAGTTTCAACTAAAGTGCATGAAGAAGAAACAAAAAAAAAACTTCATCTAGATGTTCTTCAAAATGTAAAGGGGACGATAAAGGTAAATTGACCAAATGTAAAGGGAGGGAGTGGTTAGGCATGATTAGGGTTTAAGGTTGTTAATAGATTTGGGTTATGTTATTAACTTAGGGTATTTTAATAATTATCAAGGGTTCATGAGGATAATATAATAAAAAAAAAAAACTATAGTTTAAAATGTAAAGGGGACGATAAAGGTAAATTGATCAAATAAGAAAATTAGACAATAATAGTGAATCACTGAATTGGAGGGATCGTAGTATTATATAATTCTTGTTACCTAGACTACCACTATATAGTACCAACAACTCAACAAAAATCTTAAGTTGATGGTTGAAGCGTCATAATATATTATACACTTTATCAAACTATCTTAATTAATTACCATATTAACAATAGATTAATTACAAGTACCAACTACTCAACATAAAGCTTTATTATGGTCGTCTCTACATATTTTCCACTAACTTCATTTTAATATTTTTATATTCTTTATGGTCTTCATGTGTTTCCCACTAATTTTATAAATATATATATTTTTTATTAGTTGTGATCTTCATATTTTTTTCTACTTTTGATATTTTTTTATTGTTTATAGTCCCTAATTTTCTTTCATCAAATTTATTATTGAATAAAATAATATACTACTATATGAAACATTTTATTTTGATTAATTTTTGTGAACATTTCTTGTGAAAATTTCATTAAAAACGTAAAGTAATAATTAGCATGTAGTGTATTAATTGGAAAAACTTCATGGGGTGGGATGGGGATTCGCCCCTTGAAATTTCCAAAATTAATACTCTCTCCCTTCCTTTTTTGTTTATCCAATTTCACGTATTTCAACGCAAATTTTGAGCCTCAATAGTGTGCACAATAATCAATCTCTCATAGTGTGCACAATTATCAATTTTGATTCTTTTTTACAAGAAAAGGAAATCATTCTAAGGCGTAATGTGTTTACAAGAGAATTATTTCTATTCTAAAAATTCGTGTAATGCACGAAGTTATTAGATACCAGAAATGAAGCAAATTAGAAAAAAAAGAGAAAAACAAGATCTTTTACATTCAAACGAACAATCAATCCAAAGTTGCACCAAATCAAACTCAAACGAACAATCAATAGATGAAGCTTGATTTACAAGTAAAAAAGCCACGGTTTCTTTTTCCTAAGAATAGACAAAGTAGTTTTTCACTTAATTAGATCCAAAACACAAACCTATTTTTAAGGAGAAAAACAAGGAGAGAAATATTCCACTCTTTAGAAAGTGTACGGCTATTTTAAGGTGGTTTAAAAATATTTTGCCAATTAACTTAATCATTAAATAATGTAACAAATTAATTTTAACTAATACATCAACAGAAAAATCACAAAAATAAAATTAAAAGAAATTCCAGCTGACGTAACTTCTCCAGACTTCAGTCTGAGAACAATGCACTGTCTCCATTTTCCAATAACGTCAGATCATCAAACTTGGGAACCGTTACCTCCTGTCTACATTTGACATCCTAAGCAATATACTTTATCTAACTTCCTTGGATTCTTTGACATGTACAATGTTCTTAGACTAAGTCATAAGCACTATCAACGATCTTAATCATGACCGAATATCAACCTGCATACAATCCTAAACATTTGTTTAGTGTAGTCATCATCAAAACTTAAGAGAGCCAACAAATTCCCCCTTTTTGATGATGATAAACTTTTAAACAAACTTAAATAATAATAGAGTAAAACTAAAGTCATAGAGCATGCCAGAGATTAAAGCTACTCTATATAACTTAGCAAATCAATTCATTACAATATAATTTACCAAGCATATATAACAAAACATATTACTCTAATATTTAGAATTATTAAAAACAACATAAGCATAATTAGAGCATTTAAATTAATTCATAAAAGTTCATTGCTTATGTCTTTAATGAACCTAAAACTAAACAACTTAAGTTACTAAGATACTTAGTATTACTAATTTAGAATTGACAAAATTATAACTGATCAGAGTGGATCAGAGCATATATTCATGAATTTTATCAGAGCATACATTTTAATTCAAATGTAAACATATCAGAGCACAAAGCATGAACATATATAAAATTGTCAAATCATCAGATCATATATATACTTCCTTATCAGTGCTTTATAATTGTTTCAACAAGTTTCAGTTTCAGAGCATAACATTCAAAGTATGTTGATCAGAACTTCAGAATGTAGTTCAGGGAGTTTAAAAGCTAATCAGAACATTAGAGTATGTATATATTGATCATACAGAGCAATTATTAGAACATACATCAGAGCATACTACTTTCCTTAGGTGAAACAATAAGAGTTTTGAACTAATTCATAACTCAAACATACCATTTAAGTTTGTGCAATTATTCCCCCTTTTCACATCATTCAAAAAGGAGAGGAGCTTTCATACCAAAACACTAACTATATAAGTATAGCAATTAAGAAGGTAAGCAAGTAGAAGCAGTGATGAAAAGCAAATACTGAATGATGCAGTTAAAATATGCAATTTTAATTGTCACAGACCATATTACATTGTATCATATTACATTGTGTACCCATAGTGGTACACCCAAAAATATCAATTTAAATTGTTTGTTTGATAGGGAAAAGCATAATGAGGAAAATATAGTAAGAAGATGGATCAAGCAGCAGGTTCGTCTTCGTCTACATATTTAGTTTGCACCTCCACTGTGTTAAGCTTGGCACTGAGACGAGTCTCCATTTGTGTAAGCTGATCAGAGAGTGATGCAAGGATGACACGCACTTCATCTTGGAAAGAATGAAATTGAGACTCAAGAACCTGCAATTTATCAAGGATAGGAACGGCAGAAATTGAGGGATTAGCAAAATTAGTGAAACCAAGACCTGGTGAGTTAGGTGTGGTGGTTGGTGGTGGTGTACATGGAATAAGTGAAGGTGGTGATGGAATGTGTGGTGAAGGTGGTGCATCAGGTTTTGTTGAAGGAGGAGTTGTCTGTTTAGGCTCTCAGGAGGTGTGTGTGGAGGAGTCATCATCTAAACTAACCACAGGACGCTTCCTTTATGAAGCAAGCCTAATACTTTTCCTTTGTTTGATAAAGGGCTCCTTCTTTGTTGGCATCCTGACTTCCTCATCACTAGAAGTATCATCACCTGGGTCCTCATTCCTTTTCTTTTGATGTTTCCCCCTCACTTCCAGCTTCTTCCTATTCCCTTTTGAAACAACCTCTGCCTTATCATTTGTGGCAGTTGGAACAGGCTGCTAATCCTCTTTTTCTTTCTCTTTTTCATCTTCTTTTTCTTTTCCCTCATTCAGTTCTTTTTCCTTTTCTTCATCTTCTTTTTCTTCTTCTGAATTTACTTACTCGACATCCTCATTTATAATTTCCTCTAGAGTCCCTTTTTCTGAAACTCTTAGGTGCAAATTGTTAAGGCATTTGACACCTATTTTGTTATTGGGACTCATGGGGAACTGTAGGCTGTCCAACGAGACTCCAAACTTCTTGAAAATCCATGTTAATAAACCTCCATAACCTACCATAAACTTCTTTTCTATGCAGCCAGAAAGATGTGAAATCATTAAGGAAGGAAAATCGATCTTAATGTGATTGGCTAAGCAGTAAATTAAAGTTGAAGATTTACTTCACTACGCTTTGAGTTACAAGGTAAAATGAATCTTCGAGCAATGTTGTAAAGGAATTTATGCAAAGGAGACAAAATGTTGTGACTGATTTTTGCTTTCTTTTCATTTATTCCTAAAAACTTTCGCACGGTTTTCTTATTGATCCCTGAGAAAATAATTTTCGTACCAACATGATACATGTCAAACCCTAAGCAGGAACTTCAAACCATTCTCCAAGCATTACACAATTAAACTCAATTTTGATTTCTTTTACGACACTTGAACAGACTCCATTATCAATTGAAAAATTGGAAATAAATTCACGCATAAGATTGGGGTAAAGTGGGTTACAGCAGAAATCGGTCATAAGGGTTTCCCAACTTTGATTGTGAATAATGGCGTGCAATTGAGGAAAGGGAGTAGTGTCATACCAGTACTTATCGAGTCCAAATCCTACTGACATCTCTTTAGCGATGTCTTCTGGACTGTTATGATCAACAGTCTTGACTTTCTTTATTGGTCTAGATGATGATCCCTTTTTCGTAGACGTGTTTTAGCGTTTTGATCCACCATGAATGGTTGAGGAGCTTGGTGGGTCAGATTGTTTGGGTTCTGTTGAGGAGGATAATGGTGCAGTAATCATGGGTGATGGATGTACTACCTTTAATGAATTGAGTGTTGTTACATTAGGCGTTTTCTTATTCGTTTTCTTGGATGAGGAGACAGCTTTTGGTGTTTTCATGGTGAATAGGGATGGTGAAGAAGATTGTAGAAACTGTGTTTGAGGAAGATGAATGAGAGTGACGGTTTGAGAGTAGGTAAAGTGAGTAAAGTGATGTGAGGGTTTAAAATGAGTGATTTGACGTGAGAGAGTAAGTGAGTGGTATTTTAGATTGTGAAAGGACGGTTATTGAGGAGTTACACTACAATTAATTTAATTAATTGTATGTGTGAACAAGGAGATGATGAATGTTTAATGGATAGATTCATAGAAATTGTTGTTAGTAACTGTTTTTCGATCCGATCCTCATAAATAATTTATTTTATGTTTAACCATCTAAAATAATGATACTTAAAAAAATTGAAAAAAATATGATGATATTTATTAAACAAATGCTGCAATGGTTTGATCAATTTAAACATGCATTCAAGAAAGCAAACACAACACGTACTTTAAATAAAAGCGTACCTGAACCTTTTAATGGTTAACTTCTTAACCAAGGTTTTTGTTGATGAGTTATCCTTTCAATTTTTATTTTTCTTTGAGGAGAATGCTTGCTATAAACTTTAGTGGAGCTTGATCATGCCGAGTTCTAACCTCATCTTTTTATGTTGTTCCCTTGGAAGTGGTTTAGTCATAATGTCAGTTATTTTCTCATTAGTATTAACATGCTTAACAGTTATATTTTTATTTTCCACATTATCCTTGAGAAAATGATGTCTTATGTGAATATGTTTAACTCTAGAATGATGCACGGGATCTTTAGATATGCATATGACACTAGTATTATCACAATAAATAAGAACAGATTCAAACTTAATACCAAAGTCTCTTAGCTGTTGCTTGATCCAAAGCATTTAGGAACAGCAAGATGCTGCTGCCACATATTCTGCTTCAGCAGTGGATAATGCAACGGTGTTTTGTTTCTTAGAACACCAAGACACTAAACAAGAGCTAAGGAATTGTACCATACCTGATGTACTTTTTCTGTTTACAAGATCTCCTGCATAATCTGCATCACTATAACCTTTCAAATCATAAACATCACTTTTTGGATAAAATAGGGACAATTCATATGTTCCTTTCAATAGAATTCTTTTCGTTGCTATATGATATGATTCTTTGGGATTTGATTGAAATCTAGCACATAAACCAAAACTAAAAGCAATATCGGGTCTACTTGCGGTTAGATATAATAAAGAACCAATCATGCCTCTATCCATAGTTTGATCAACATCAATACCATTTGAATCTTCATCTAATCTAACATTTGTAGCCATAGGTGTGTAGTTTGTTTTAGCATTATTTAAACCATCTTTCTTTAAAAGTTATTTTATATATTTTTGTTGACGAATAAAAATTCCATTAGCTGTTTGTTTAATTTGCAAACCAAGGAAGAAATTTAATACTCCCATCATACTCATTTCAAATTCAGCACTCATTAGGTTAGCAAACTCTTTACATAGCAATTCATTAGTAGCACCAAAAATAATATCATCAACATAAATTTGGACAACTAAAATATCATAACCTCTATTCTTGAAAAATAAGGTTTTGTCAATTTTACCTCTAACAAGGTCATTTTCAATCAAAAATTTTGATAATCTTTCATACCATTGCATAGGAGCTTGTTTTAGCCCATAAAGAGCTTTATCAAGCTTGTAGACATGATCAAAAAAATAAGGATTTTCGAAGCCAGGGGGTTGTTACACAAAGGCTTCTTCATCAAGAAAACCATTTAAGAAAGCACATTTCACATCCATTTGACATAATTTAAAGTTCATGAAAGCAGCAAAATAAATTAGAATTCTAATGGCCTCTAACCTGGCTACAGGAGCAAATGTCTCTATATAATCGATTCCTTCTTGTTGATTGTACCCTTTAACCACGAGCCTTGCTTTGTTTCTTACTATCATTTCGTGTTCATCCAAATTGTTCCTAAATACCCATTTTAGTCCAATTATCTTTTTGTGTTTTGGTTTCGGTTCTAAATGCCACACTTTATTTCTTTAAAATTCATTCAATTCATCTTGCATGGCAACAATGCATTCGAAATCTTTTAAGGCTTCTTTATGATTTTTGGGTTCCAATGTGGAGAGTAACACAAAGTGTGCACAGAAATTTCTCACTTGGGATCTGGTTTATGAGCCCTTATTTAA
The DNA here is from genome assembly GCF_026212465.1 of Amaranthus tricolor. Lineage (NCBI taxonomy): Eukaryota > Viridiplantae > Streptophyta > Magnoliopsida > Caryophyllales > Amaranthaceae > Amaranthus > Amaranthus tricolor. Next base: position 9,572,072 of record NC_080062.1, on the reverse strand, counting down.
ATCACTGATGATCAAGTCAAGTGGATGACACTTTTGATATTTCCATGGTTTGGGCACAAATTCTCTTTTAGGAACAGTTGTGGAAACAGGGTCATTGACTTGATTGTTATTCTGCTCAGTTTCATCCTGATCATTTTGCTCATTTCTGGGAACAGCTAGATTGTGAACACCGTGCTGGTCCTCATTTACCGGCAGTTCTACTAGCTTAGCTGCTTCGGTTTGTTCTTGAGTCAGTTGTAACACCCCGAGATTTTCTGACGTCATTAATTAATATTTTAATAACTTTTTGGGGATTTTATAATACCCCAGTGTGTTAGTTTTTCCTAAAGGTAGGACCCGAGAAGGTCACCTGGAGGGGACATGAGCTCATACTTTTCCGTGGGTGCCGGATGGCCAATAACTCCCTTAGCCGTGTCACTATGCCAGGAAGTAAAGAAAAGATCCACTGAGAGAAAGTTATTCAGTGATAGATTGTTTATTCATTGATCGAAAGTTATTTAATGATAGAAGGTTCATTTTTTGATAGAAAGCTTACATATTGATAGAACGTTTACTCATTAATAGAATAGTTTATGCTAGTGAGGAGTGTGCCTAAGTTAAGTTACCTCAAGGGTATTACAAACTATGATCACACTTACCTTAAGATAGACCAGCTCTATAAGATCATGTGTTAGGTATTCTGTTAATGCTTTGGTTGAGTTGATTCTATGCGTGTTTTGCAAGAGTTTATGTTTTGAAAAGAGGAGTGTGAAAACTTGCATTCTACCAAGAACACATGGTTCGGGTTGGAAAGGACGTAATGAGATCAAGAAGTATAAGTGGACGATAAACGGTTACTATCTGTGCTTGTGTCTTATGAAATCATCTTCTGTTGTTTTATAACATAATGTCATCTAGTAGTTGGCCTTATTATATTTGATGCTAGTTATTGACGTGTACGTGTTTATGTTTATGTTTGATTGTTGATGACCTTCTATGATTGTCCTGCTATGACACATTGGTCTTTTGTCTAATGTCGAGCAGCAGGAGGATCATAGACATGCGTAGCAGGTATTGGCTCTTTAGTTACATCTTCATCATCTTCCAAATTTGCAAGACTTATTTTAAAATTATTTGTATCTTGTTCACTCGTCATAAACTTAGTTTCATAAAAAGTAATGTAAACGGATTCTTCTACACACATAGTTCTCTTATTGTAAACTCTACAAGCTTACAACAATTCTCTAAAGATAAAATTAAGGAGTTGCACAAGAAAATATTATAAATTAATTGGCAATTTTTAAAAAAAGATATTTATTGCAAATATTATTCGCCCTCGTATGAATTCTTAGGCTCATACGTATGCAACTTGAAAAATAAACAAGTCCATTATATATAGGAGTTTATGTAGCTAGTAAAAAAGAATAATTACCTATTATTTCCTTATTCCTACGATTAAGGAGAATTAAGTGGATCTTAGATCTAAAGAATAAAAACCCATAGTGATTAATTCCTTAATAAAAGATAAATAGATGAAGCTTGATTTACAAGTAAAAAGCCACGGTTTCTTTTTCCTAAGAATAGACAAAGCAGATTTTCACTTAATTAAATCCAAACCACAAGCCTATTTTTAAGGAGGAAAACAAGGAGAGAAATATTCCACTCTTTAGAAAGTACACGGTTATTTTAAGGTGGTTTAAAAATATTTTGCCAATCAACTTAATCATTAGATAATGCACCAAATTAATTTTAACTAATACATCAACAGAAAAATAAGAAAAATAAAATTAAAAGAAATTCAAGCTGACGTAACTTCTTCATACTTCAGTCTGGGAACAATGCACTGTCTCCATTTTCCAGTAACGTCAGCTCATCAAACTTGGGAACAGTAGACCTTAATTTGACATCCTAAGAGATATACCTTATCTAACTTCCTTGGATTCTTTGACATGTACAATGTTCTTAGACTAAGTCATAGGCACTATCAACAATCTTAATAATGACTGGATATCGACCTGCATACAATCTCTAAAATACATTTGTTTATATAAAGCGTAGTCATCATCAAAATCTAAGAGAGCCAACAATTGCTCTGTGAGCCCATTTGCTTGAAAAAAGATTGATAGACTACTCATATTAATAAGGTCATATCAATAAGGTGCATCTTCTTTTCATGGGAGCCCATTTGCTAAGAACTCCACAGCTAAGCGTGCTTGGTGGGGAGTAATCTTAGGATGGGTGACCTCTTGGGAATTTTTCCCGAACGCACACGAGTGAGACCGAAGTGTGCTGAAAAGACTTGTGTTGGTTTGTGAGTTCAGTCTACAGTGTCCATGAGTAGTCATCAGCGATCCAAGGGGCCGGGGTGTTACAAATGGTATCAGAGCAACTCTGCGATCGTGGCTGATTATGTGTTCAGTGCACCTAGTGGGGAAAAGATCCTAAAACTACGGTAAACCAAGGACGTCGTATTCCTAAGTAGAGGTAAGTGTAATAACTCGTATTTAGCTTGAAAAAGGATTGATAGACTAGTCATATCAACAAGGTGCATCTTCTTTTCATGGAAGCCCATTTGCTAAGAACTCTCCACAGCTAAGCTTGCTTGGTGGGGAGCAATTTTAGGATGGGTGACCTCCTGGGAAGTTTTCTCGAGCGCGCATGTGTGAGGCCAAAGTGCGCTGGAAAGACTTGTGTTGGTCTGTGAGGTCCGTCTACAGTCTCCATGAGTAGTCACCGGTGGTCCGAGGGGGCGGGGTGTTACAATAAGGAATAGGGTTACTCAATGCAGTGTGTTTTGGTGGTGGATCACTGCTGGGTTACTTGTAGCGGCAAGAATTTCCTGCATAAGCCCATGTACAAGAGTTTCTATTTCCTCTAACGTCAGCCCTCCACTAGGGGGAGTGGTGAACTTTGGCCTTATAGGAGGAGGTGCGTTCACTATAGAGGGTGTTGCTTCGTCGTCTTCTAATTCTTGTCCACCCGTAACGGTGAGGGGGTTATAGGTGGGAATAGGGTTCCATTCTTGTTCATAGTGAAGGTTTGGGTCATTGATATAATGTGGTTCTTGGCTTCGTTGAGGGTTTAAGGGTCCCTCAACTTCAGTTTGTCGGCGCTCGCCTGACTTGGATCGTAAACTTTGTTTTTGGTTGTTTATTTTTGAGGTAATTTGTGGTTTGTTTGGAAGTTAGGTGAAAAGTAGCTAGAAAGAACTCTGGGCCCTCCTTCTAGCGCCAAATTGTTCCCGCTGTGGAGAGAACAATCAACACTCTCAACAAAGATGAAGAGAATGTCTTTTAAGGTTCACGGTGTATATAACTTACTGGGGAGGTCTGAATTGCTTTTCCGACTGTTTCACCGTGTTTTTCGGCACAAGGTAGCAAATGAGGGCCGGAGAGGGGTTCTCCTCCGATGATTAAGTCACTAAGGGTTTTGAGATAATTGTTGATAAAGTTTATAAGGAATTAGAGCTATTCTTGTACGAGAGAATAATGCATGGGTTTCGGCGTAAAAGTTACATTATCCTTGGTGATGCATGGCACTGTATATTTATAGTGGTGGGCCTTAGGAGAATTTCCCAAAACCGTAATGGCAGTTTAAGCTTTTACCTTAAATGAAATCTTTCTCGGGATCAGTGGAGAAAGAAATAGAATATTTTGAAAGCCTACGTAGAGTTTGGTGATTTGCTGATCCTTACACCATGGTCCCCACTCTCTGTCTTTTAGTACACCTACATGGGTAGGGTACGAGGTAGGTGTGGTGCCTTGCCTTATACAACTATTCTACGCATAACTGCAGTTGCTTCCTACCACGTTATCGTTTTCGTTGTCATCATTCTGCAGGATCAATCATCCTGCAGGTATTCATGTTCTTCATTCTCTGTCAGGGTCCTTTTGGTATGACCCTGCTATTTCTGTGAGTCCTGTAGTCCTGAATCTTATGTGAGGAGTAGGTTTAGTCCTCCAGGGAGCTAAGTCGTCCTTCTTAGGGAGCCTGGACCTCTGAAGGGGTCCTGGTTGCTTTGTCCTGTCCTTTGTTTATGGTGGTGATTGGGGTTTCTCCTCTTGTAGGGTCTTGATACTAAGGGTCATGTTTCAGCACATACAAAAGCAAAGATAAAATAACTCAAATATAGGCGCAATAAAAGTTGTTGTATAGTATATGTAAGAATTTTTTTTGATTAAATCATTATAGTTCACAATTTTTTTAATTTTTAAATTTTAACAAATTTAAGTATTGCTTGAAAAATTTTGTAAAATAAAAAGGATTCAATTTTTATTTGAGAAACAACTTGCCTTTAAAATTTTGGTTAAATTTTGCCATTGAATGTACTCAAAACTAAAGGTAAGTTTGTTGGTCATTATTAGTAAAAGTTAATTAAAAAAATCGTCAATAATTAATATATAAAATTTTACTCTAATAGTTAATGTTTCTCGGTTAAGCTTTATGTATGTTTGTCTCTCTACTATTCATTTCCTTCTCTTAGCCTATCATGTACAAAAAAAATTATACTAGATATAGAGTTTATCTTTTTGTTTACAAAATGTTGTACCGACCTCTATGTATAATAGTCTCTTTTAAAAATAAAGGACATACTTAATCCTAGCTAGAAACACTTATCAAAGCTTGGATATTTTGTTCACTTGCTAGGCAATACATTTCAATAATGTGACATGTACTCTAAAGTAAAGCGAGACATCCTTAAGTTTACGCAATATGTTCACTCTAGCAATGAACCAAGTCTAGATTATTACTTCAACTTAATCCATACATGCAATGATGCAAATATAAGATCATAAAAGGTGCCTTTAAGTTAGTACTCTAAATCCATTCATGTGACATTTGCCTATAACACAAGGGATCATGAGCCTAAGTCATCCAATGATAGTGTATACTTTACTATAACATCTCACATTGTCAAATAAAAGTATATATAATGAAGAAAAAACTACTACCTATATACTAATTAAATGTCTCATTTAGTTTTGCACTGTCGTTAAAGATGCACTGATTAAATTCTTAATATTTTAAATAGAGCATAATTCAAATTTATAAATAGTTGATATTAATAAAATTTACATTGAGACAAAACAAATAAAATTTCAGTTGACTATATTTTTTATTTATAGATTAAGAATAAAATATAAATTAATTTTAATTAAGGAATAGTGCCGAAAAACAAATAAGAAGTTTCATTAGATGTTGAGTGAATATGAAATTTATGCAAAAGGGAATACGTACAATAGAAATTTCTATGCATAAAATTGTTAATCAATATACTAGGAGTATTTGAAGATCAAGCCTGATTGAGTGAACTCAATTACTTTTTTATAATTCAGTTAGTCTTCTAAGAGATTGTCTCTTTGAGAAACGTATAAATGAGATTAAAAGAAAGTGGTGAGCCATTGTCAAAAAATAAAAATAATTTAGATTAAATAGGACAGACCAAATAAAAAATACTGCAATTTGAATGGAACCAATGAGTATACATTCTCCATTCTTTTTAATTTACACATAATATAAACTTAGGGGCTACCATTAGCCTAATCCATCCATCAAATTAATTGCAAGTAGCATCCATACTTATTTTCCAAACCCGTGAATTCCAAGCTAATTGCTTCTTTATTTTACTTTAAATTAAACTTTTTTCTGTTTATTCAGTTTTCATGCTTTAATAACTACCCATCTCTCGTGATTACAATTGCTAAAAAGTTTCCATTTGTTTTTTCATACAACTTTTCTCAATTGTTCTCCATCATTATCCCATCTCTACCCACATAAATTCTTTTTATATATGTCACATATCTCGTGAAATTCTTGATCCTCGTATCATTTTCAGATACACCCTTAACTATACCAGTTTTTCTTGCACATTCCTCTAAACTCTAGGTTCCTCTACACATTTTGCCCTTAAATTTTACATATAAGTAACCTAAGAAAGGGCACCGGCTAAACTAATTCCACGATCAAAATCCACCATGGAAACACTACAAAGAACAAAATCAGACATTTCAACTGTGTTATTACACACTAAACATTGCAATGATCCATCTATAGGCAGCCTTCCGACTTTGTCGGAAATCGAGCTAGCTAAGTGCGAGTGTTGCGGGATGACCGAGGAGTGCACGGCCGAGTACATTGAGGAGATGAGGGACAAATACTCAGGCAAGTATATATGGGTGAAGCCACAAAGGGGCTTGTAGGGCCCCTACTTTATGATCTATTTTTTAAGTTTATTAGCTCCTATATATATATATATATATATATATGGGCATAATCATGTGAAAATCATTAAAATGATAAAAAATGAAAATTAGATTGAGATATTCATATTAAGCTAAAGGTGTAACATATTTATTTATAGGGTGTACATATTTTGTGAATGATAAAGTTCATACTCCCTCCTATTCATCACAAGTGTTCCATTTGTTTTTATGCACTCTATCCAATGTACTTATTCAATCCTTAATATCTCTAATTGTGCATAATTAAAAAATTATAGAAAGTTGATATGAATAATCTTTGCATTGAAACGAATCAAACAATATTTTACTTGATTATGTTTTAACTTATAGATTAATATCAAAAATACAAATTAAGTATAAGAGATGAATAGTACCCAAAAAGTAAATGAGACACTTATGGTGAATACGAGGGAGTAATATTTACATGACGTCTGAATATGTACATCTTTCAAGCATGTATGTACATCTTTTAGCAAACGTCGAATATTTTACAAACTATCATTCTATTATGTACACTATTTTAAGCTTATATATATCACTGTTTTTAGTTTTTATCACTTTAATTGGTTTTCACATGATTTAAATCATATATATATATATATATATATATATATATATATATATATATAAGTATTGCAACACAAAATTATTTTTGGTTAAGTGTTAAAAAGTTTTAATAATTTCTTATATTTATTTTTTAATAAAAAATTTTAATTTACATATTCTTTGGTTCCTAAACTTTTATATTTTGGTTTCGCTCCTACAGGCAAGCTTATATGTGGGTTGTGCGCTGAAGCGGTAAAAGAAGAGATGGAGAAAAAAGGTGGAAGAACAAGGGAAGAAGCCTTGGAAGAACACATGAATGCTTGTGTAAAATTCAATAAATTTGGGAGGGCTTACCCAATTTTATACCAAGCTGATGCAGTGAAGAAATTATTAAAGAAGAGTAGTAGTGCAAGGGCTAACAATTCTAAGGGTACACTTCTTAATAAGGGTGGTTTGGCTAGGAGTTCGAGTTGTATGCCTGCTATTACTGAAGATATGAAGAATAATCTTCGAAATTAGATTGTGGAAGTGGTCTAAAGATTTGGGATATAATCCCTTAAAATTTGTGTAGGGTATGATATTGGAAAGGAGAGTTACTAATTACAATTTATGGATGATTATAGATTTTAATTATGTTTATTGAGTCATTATTGTAAATAAATTATATTTGTTATATAGCTTATAGGTTGGGTTATAACATAGGATTGTATTGTGCTAATGATTTGTTATATTATATATAGTTTTGAGGTTAATTAATTAATGACATTAATTTAAGATATAATTTTTCACTATCATTCCAACATAATATATAGGGAACTACTCTTAGATTAAGTTTCTTGTTTTTAGCACGTGTTGTATTTGTTCAGGCTCTATAAGTCAGTTAGTGTTGTCCTGGTTAGTTAGTTGAGTAACTAACTTTTCTCTAGTTTGTTACATTCTGTTTTCGTCTCATATAACTATGTATAAGAGATTACTTCTTTCATGTAATGTATGATAAAAATCACATTCAGAAATAGAAAAAGAGTTTGTTCTTAATTCATTGCTTTTGTTCTTTCCTTTGATTGATTTGAATACCAAAATTCAACATGGTATCAAAGCAACTGGAGTCTTACAAAATAATCCAGTGAGTGTTCGATCTTTTTGCAAAGACTTGAAGTTCTGAGTGTGTTCTTTCTCTTCTTCCTCCTTGACTCTTTCTTTCTGAACATCCCATTATCAAGATTAACCCCTTTTCTTGTCAAAAAAATGGTGAACCATAGCAACAATTAGAATGCACAAGCAAATCTTGATCCTACTATGAATGTATAGGATCAGTCTATTATCTCCATCCTTTAGACTCGGGACAAAAGCTTATAAATCTTGTCTTCTCTGGGTCTGGTTTTGTGGATTGGAAAAGGGTGATGACTATAGCATTAAGTGGTAAAAATAAACTTGGATTTGCTGATGGAAGTTTAACAAGACCAACCACAAATTCCTTAAACATGAAAGCATGGGACAGAGTTAACAATGTAGTTATGGGTTGGATCATTGCTGTTCTTGAGGACTCAATTGCTAAGAGTGTTCTCTCTTACAAAACAGCTAGAGAAATTTGGGTAGAGTTGGGAGAAAGATACGGTCAGAGTTCTAATGCACAACTTTTTTTACTTCAAGAAGAATTGAACAATTTAGTGCAAACACCAACTATGAAGATTTTTGAGTTCTTTACTAAGATAAAGACCTTGTGGGATGAGTTAGATGGATTAAATCCACTTCCTACATGTTCTTGTCCTGCGGCTGACTCTTGTGTATGTGATATTGCAAAGAAATTCTATAAGATGTAACAAAATAATAGAGTCATTAGTTTTTTTAATGAGACTTGACAAGAAGTATAGTCAAGTTAGATCAAATATGCTTATGATAGCAGATTTACCCACATCTGCACAAGCTTACAGAATATCGTTACAAGAAGAGACTCACTTAGAACTGAGTACAACTGAGACAAAGGACTCTTTGGCATGTAGAGTTGAAAAGAGAATAGAAAGAGGATATGGCAAGACTTTTAGACAACCTTCAAAACCCAAGAAGTGTAATACCCCAGATTTAGCTTGAAAAAGGATTAATAGACTACTCATATCAACAAGGTGCATCTTCTTTTCTAGGGAGCCCATTAGCTAAGAACTCCACAGTTAAGCGTGCTTGGTGGGGAGCAATCTTAGGATGGGTGAACTCTTGGGAAGTTTTCCCGGGTGCGCGCGAGTGAGGCCAAAGTGCGCTGGAAAGACTTGTGTTGGTTTGTGGGGCCAGTCTACAGTCTCCATGAGTAGTCACCAGCGGTCCGAGTTTGTGGGGCCAGTCTACAGTCTCCATGAGTAGTCACCAGCGGTCCGAGTTTGTGGGGCCAGTCTACAGTCTCCATGAGTAGTCACCAGCGGTCCGAGGGGCCGGGGTGTTACAAGAAGCAACAATTTTATTAAGAATGCTAAAAAATTTCAGGTCACACAAAGGATAGATGTTGGAAGATTGTGAGATATCCTCCCAATTTTAAAGGGAAACATGGAAAAGAAATAAAGATCAGGTGGCTAACAATGTTGTTCAAGAACAAGGCATTGGAACAGGAGAAGAACTTTTGACAGCAAAGTTTACAAAAAAGATTATGGATATTCTCAACAAAGAACCGAGTCATGCCAATACTACCATTGCTAATCCATCTGAAACATCAGGTATAACTTGTTTATCTATTCTTGGCAATGATGATTGGATTATTGATAGTGGTGCCTCAGACCACATGTGTTTTAGCCTTGATAAGTTCCATTCTTACAATTTCATTAGTGATAAAGGGCACATGATAACTGTACCAGATGTAGAAAGATTAAAGTCAAGTACATGGGGACAGTATAATTGCAAAATGGTGTCATCCTTCTCAATGTTCTATATGTGCCACAATTTAGATTCAATTTAGTTTTTGTTACTAAACTTCTTCTTGATTTAAAATGCAACCTCACTTTTGATCATCATGGTTGTCATGTTCAGGAGCATTTGATGAAGAGGCATTGGCTTCTTGGTAATCTCAAATCAGGCCTTTATGTGTTTGAAGGATCAAGGTTAAGAATTTTTGAATTTCATGAAGAAGGTCATAAGGCCATTATAGATTGTAACAGTCACAGTGCTGCTGTGTCTACTTCTGTTTTGAATAAAGCCAAGCTTTGACATTTGAGACTAGCGCATTTACCCTTTCATAAACTACAATTGTTATTTCCTGATGTAGATGAAAAATTAGTCAAGTCTAGTTTTCTTTGCACTGTCTGTCCTCAAGGAAGACAGACTAGGACAAATTAAACCAAATCTTTTTGTAAATCTACTAAGCCTTTAGAGCTTTTGCATATTGATACTTGGGGACTTTTTAGGTACGTCACTTAACATAAGTGTTCTATGTTTGTTACCATTGTTGATGATTTTAGCAAAATGACTTGGATTTTTCTGATAAAACACAAATCTGAATTTGTAAAAGTTTTAAACATTTTGTTGTTTTCATGGAGAAACAATTAGAAACACACATTGAGTGTGTAAGGACAGACAATGCAAGATAACTCACCCAAGGTGAAGCTAAAGTTTTTTATGCACAACATGGAATCCAACATGAATCAAGTTGTGTAGACACACCCCAACAAAATGGGGTGGTTGAAAGAAAACAAGAAAACAAAAGCATATCCTTGAAACAGCAAGGACACTCTTTTTTCAGTCTAAGTTGCCTATAAGCTTTTAGGGAGATTGTATTCAATGTGCTGTTCATGTGATTAATAGAATGCCCCTAGCTGTATTAAAGGGAAAAACTCCCTATGAAATGCTTTTACAAGAAGCTTGATTACACACACCTAAGAGTATTTGGGTGTTTGTGTTTTGTTAGCACATTAAAAAAAGAAAGGCATAAGTTTATGCCTAGAGCACAAAAGAGTGTTTTCATTGGATAGCCAAAAAGGCTACAAAGTTTACAATCTTGAGAGCAAAGAAGTCCTTATTTCCAAGGATGTTGTATTTTTTTTAACACAGTTTTCCTTTCCATGAGGAAGATAAAACCAATAAAATCAAATAATTCTTTCTTCTTGTGAGCTCAATGAACAATCAATATTGTGATGATAATGTTGCAAATGAGAATTTAGATGCAACAAACACTGAAAATATCATAATTCCTTCACCACAAATAGAAAATAAAGGAGAAGAAATTGAACCTAGGTAATATAATCGAGAAAGTAATCTCACAGAATGAGTAAGACCCCCACATACCTAAACGACTACTACTACCACACTGTGACAGACTATTGGTGTTGTTTGGTCAAGTACACAAAAGCAGATAATTTAAGTAGTTAACATGGTACTCATACTGAACCTAGAGATTACAAAACAACCTTACTAAATCTTCAATGGAAAAATGCAATGGACTTGGAAATTTCAGCTCTTGAGAAAATCAAAACATGGGAAGTTGTTCCTCTACCTCATGGCAAGAAGGCCATAGGATCAAAATGGGTGTTCCTCTACCTCATGAGAATTATGAATGTACAGGTTATGGCTAAAGGATCATTAACTAAAGAGATGGTCCAGCTTGCTATTATAAGAAGGCAACAACATCAACTGGCAGTGGCATACAAGTCCTCCACATCAGCTATGCAGTAGCTTCCAAGATTAGGAGTCTCAAGCATCATGAAGATATATTACAGCACAATATATAAAGAACTACTCTTACAATACGTTTCTTGTTTTTAGCACGTGTTGTATTTGTTAAGGCTCTGTAAGTCAGTTAGTGTTGTCCTGGTTAGTTAGTTGAGTAACTAACTTTTCTCTAGTTTGTTACATTCTGTTTTCCTCTCATATTACTATATATAGGGGATTACTTCTTTCATGTAATGTATGATAAAAATCACATTTAGAAATAGAAAAAGAGTTTATTCTTTATTCTTTGCTTTTGTTCTTTTATTTGATTAGTCTGAATACCAAAATTCAACAAGTACATGTAAAATTATCAATTTAATAAAGATTATTATAGCTCCCTCCTTCCCAAATTAGTAGGAACATTTGTTTTGTAGGCAGCGTTCATCAATAGGTTTAATTTAGAGTTTTTTTTTTTTTTTTGATCTATAAATTAAAATATATTCAATTTAGATTTGTTTGATCCGTTTCAACGTAAGTGTTATTAATATATATCGACATTTATAATTTTGTTATTATCTACAATTATAAATATAAACGATTGAATTTATCCATTGGATTTAACAACTAATTTTTGACAAATAAAGTGATGTGATTCTATACTTTTATTTATTGGTCATTAATATTGACATACTTTTAAAATGAATATGAGAACGAACGGGTACTATAAACATATGAAAAAGGGATGGTGGAAGCTTTAATTTATAAATAAGCCTTAGTGGCATATATATATATATATATACATATATATATATATATACATACATATATATATATACATACATATATATATATATATATATATATACATATATATATATATATATATATATATATATATATATTTATATATATATATATATACATATATATATATATATATATATATATATATATATATTGACCCAGTGGCATTAATTTATATTGATAAATAAATAAAATGTTGTCAAACATAAAAATAAATACCACTAAAGGCATTTATAAATAAATTAAAAAATAAGTCTCTAGTGGCATTTATAAAGAAATATAAAAATATCTTTAAATAAGCCAATAGTGGCACTTATAAATAAATGAAAAATAATTATTTATTTATATCATAAGAATAAACTAGATGTGTAAATAAAAATCGAGTGGTATTAGAGCACCATTATTCATGACCTTTGTAGAGGTCACATGACCAAACTATAAAGAAAATCCTAATAATGGTAATCTAATATTAGGTTGGTTAAGGAAAAGATTAGGTAAATAGGTCTTGGGTTGACCCGTTCTGGTGAACGGTCATCCCATTTTTTTTTTAAAAATTTTGCCACGTGTCGGCTCCTGATTGGTCGTTGCAAATCTGACCCTTGCATGCCTCTGACGCGCGTCAATCAGCAGGCCAGGTGGCTGCATGTGATTGGGTGCAAAAATATACCCGTTTTTTGCCTTTAACGGCTATTTTCGTATTTAAATAATTTTTTTTAAAAAAAATTATACCAACGGTCATATTTTTTCGAGATCTATAAAATGAGACCCATATTGATATTTTTTGACATAATTTTATTTTTACATATTTTGTTCTTAAATATTAAAAAATATTTATTAAAAATTATATTTATTAAAAAATATTATTTTTATTAAAAGAATAATTTTTTTAATTATAAAATAGTAGATGTATTTTAATCAAATAAAAAATTATATTATCTTTGTACATGAAAATATTATTATAAAAAAAAAAAGATAAATGTTAGATAAATTAAGAGAGAGAAATTATGGTGGGGTAGAAAAAAAGTAAGAAAGAGAGAATGATGACCTTTTAAAAGAGGTCAGTGTTAATAAAATTAGATTGAAAGATGAAATTTTAGAAGAGAGAAAAATTGTAAAATAATTTGATGACTTTTTTTTTGGATCATGAGTAAGGATGGCCTTATAGAAATGTAGCAATAGCCTTTAACGTCATTTATAAATGTTGTCAAACATAAAAACAAATACGTAGTAATTCAGACTGGCTATACATGTGTATATTATTAATGAAGGCATACTAACAATTCTTTTTAGACCATAGTAAAAGTCTAATTAACTAACAGTATGAAATTGAAGTTGGCAGTGGATATTAGATTCGACCCGGATCCGTGGATCCGCATCCGTTTTCATAGATTTGGGTCCTAAAAAATTGGACCTGACGGATCCAGGTCGCATCCGGATCCGTTTAAATTTCACGGGACCGGATTCGGATCTGAGAAAAATACCCAGCCCGGACCCGCGGATCTGAAGGACCCGTTTTTTTTTTTATATTAAATATATACTAAAAATACCTCAATGGCCGAAAGCCTGAAATCCCATTTCCCAGTTCCTCACTGCCTCACCCTCACGCACGCCTGCAACCCCTGTCTCCTCACTTCCTCAATCCTCACACATCCCAGACTCCTTAGTCTCATGCCAACCAAGAAAATGGCGGCTTTTGTTTCACAAAGACAGATTAATGTTGAAATTTCTCAAGAATAATCGGATGCTGCGAATTCCATACTTAATACTTCCCCAGCTTCACTAATTCAAGTTGTCTTCATTTGTGGTGCTAAAAACAGTGACACAACTACGTTCTCTCGTTACCTTCTCAACACTTTTCTTACTAACTTCTTTCTCTTCTTCTTCCTTTCTTTCATTTTGTAATTTGCCAATTTATTTTTTCTGGGTTTTCTTTAAATTTTCACAATTTCTTTGGGTTTTTGAAAAATGTGTCTGTGTTTTAATAAGTTGTCAGTTGTCTGTTGTACTTTATGGAGATTTAATGTGCTTATATACTGATTACTGAATAAGTCAATAATTTTGTTTTTTGCTTGTTCAATTTCATTGTTGTTGATCAGTGGATTAGTATATTAATTGGGTTTAAGCTTACTCCTTCGTCCCAGCCATTTTTTGCGGCATTTACTTTTGGTTGGTATGAGACTAAGGAGTTGGGCATAATGGCTTAAGTAGTGGGGTATTTAGAAATTAGCAAGAGAACATAAGGAGTACAAGCAGTACAACTTTAATGTGTTTGTTGGATATTTTCAAGACAATTTTAAGTTGTATAATGTTTTTTTTGGGTGATTGATTGTAAAATTATATATATTATTAACATTAGTCTATAAATATCGTTTTATTGCAATCTCAACATATTCAAAAATACAAAAAAAAAAAAGCAAAAACAAGTTAGACCCGTTTTGGACCCGGATCCGGTACTAGATCTGCAGTATCCGCAGGTCCAGATCTGGATCCTGTTCTTGAAAACGGATCTGGATCCGGGTCCACTTGGACCTGTTCCAGATCCGACCCGTTGCCATCCATTTACTTTTGCCCAATAAGTCAACTTTAGCATGCATTTTATTAGATTATTAGTTCTTTTATTATTTAAGGAATATACAATACGTCTTCATTTATAATGATAATTATATTATATTGGGTTCTGTGTTTTTGTTATTTTGCCAAAAACCCATCAAAAACCAGAATCAATCCTTTATAGAGAGCCTATTTATTTCATTTTACTTATAGTCCATAAAATATTAAAAACGACTATTGCTCTAAACAATAATGACTTCATAGCATAAAGGGTGACATGTAGATCAGATGAAATAAATGTGTTACGAACAAAACTATATTTTCATAATTCAATACCAAAAGTATAAAGCTCAATTAGTTTCATTCATGTATTGTAAAAATTAAGAGTGATGTACTTTGAATTGACAAAGGCTAAGATAATACAAATAACAGGTAAGAGAAGAGATAATTTACTTACAAGTCGTCTAAACAATGTTCACTACTAAAACAAATTTGTAGTAGCTAGAGTCTCTTATCTTCAAGGTTATAAAGTGACATATTCTCTTCTCTTTCTTCGATATAAGACAACTCTTAAACCGTTGCGTAAGTTATCGTCCTTGGAAGTAAACCTCGTACTCTTTTTACCACAACACGTATTAGTTTCTTGATTATTTTAACCATTATGCGAAAAACATGCAGCAAGACAAGTAGTCCTAACAAGATAAGCCAAGCAACACTAGAAGCAATTATAGTGTTTTGAACCCAATGATGTTTGGAGGGTATTATTGGCTCATCTTTGGAGGATACAAGGAAGAAAACCGAGATCATATAAGTAACAGTTGTTGCAGTTACAGCAATCCACATAGTTATCATTAATATACCCATGAACAATCTTAAACAAGGGAGTCCACTTATAAGTAGTATTATGACAGTAAGAGATGAGATTAGTCCTATAGTGTTGGAGATTAGGAATGCATCATATACTATGTAACCCTTTTGTCCTTCCTTAACTTGTGACATTATAGGAGTACCTGTTGGAAAAATAACCCACATGTAATTCTACATCTAAAAATTTTAAAACAAATTGACTAACATATATTGATATACACTTGATGGGTTACTCTTCTTAAAATCAATTGGTTTTAAGATAGAATCTTATTGTGTTTGTGTGTAGTTAACTCTTCACTTAAGCGGTTCTTTTAGTGTATAAGCCCAAGCCCAAATTTATCGTGGTATCAGAACTGATGGTTTCTGATCAACTGGAAAAAAAAAATTTCGAACTTCTCTAAAAAGTAATGTCAACATTTTCATCCAATTAAAAATAATGGACTCGACTGTGAGGGGGAGTGTTGGAAGTGACCCACATGTGATCAGAGAGAGGTTGACTAACATATATACTTCTCTAATACCGATTATTAGTGAATCTCTTGTGCCACGATCGCACTTGTGCAACCTTCAACTATCCAACCCAATAAGTTTTTAAATTGACCATCAGCAAACCTTAATTAAAATGATTATTTTAAGACATAAAATGTCAATTTTAATATTTAAATTGCCAATTTCAAGCATTAAACTAACAAAGGCTCGATCAGTAATTTATTTTTTAAAATTCTTTTGTATATAATTTTTTCAATCCAAATTTGTACTTAAAATGCCAAATTCAAAATATTGCTAAAATGAGTCTTTTAAGCATTGAATTTGATCTTTTAAGTTTTGAAATTGAAAATATTTTTCAAAAAATTATAATACCAAATTTTAAGAATTAAAACCAAATTCACTTAAACTTAACATTAATATTTTAAGTTTTAGATTTGATCTTTTAGGTTTATAATTTGATGTCTTAAGTCTTAAATTTGGTATAAAAGTATCAAAAAGTTGAAAAAAAAGACCTAAGCCGCGGATCTGCAACCATGCAACCGTTGCATATAAGATTTTGCGAATACCAATTAGTTTTTAGATGAAATCTTATCAAGTTTGTATCTTGTTGTATATAATCCGTTATCAAATTTATTAGTACCTGCTTTGTACCCTTTTCCATCATCTTGCCATACGCCTCCAGGAGGGTTGATTCCGGCTTCGAAAGCCATGGTTGCTATCAGAGAGGACACCACCATTAATGCACTGCGTTGCTTTTCTAACCAATCCCGACTGTTTTTCTTTGGTTTAAGGATTTTTTTTGCTGTTAAAACTTTAGCGTGCTTCAGGGATAACATAATTTCTTTATCGCTCGCTTCTTCTGTTTTGCTCTGAAGGATTATGTCCATTGCTGTTATGCTGTTTGTGTTGATAGCGTTTTTCTCCATCCTTTTGTCTTTGAGTAACAACTTTATGATCTACACATTGTTGAAGTAAAGTTTTTATGTCAGCTGTCAATTAATAGTTTTGTTGATTGGTAACTTAGAGTATATTAAGAATAAAATATAAGGTGCCAAATATTAGGACATGTTGAGTTTTTGGAGTTTATTCGGGTTGATTTTGGGTTAGATGTTTCGGGTCGGATGAAAATCTGGTCTTGTGCTTATATTAATATTTACATAATTGTAAATCATTTCTGAAGTTAGGTCAAATTAGGTTCGATAACAAGGTCGGGTAAATATCGGATTATCGCATCTGTTTTGAACACCTTTAGTTGGCGCGCAAAGCATTATGTGTATGTGCTTGATTGACATGAGCAATAAAAGCTTGCTCAACCTTGGTGCTCGACCAAATGCGTGCTCTAGCTAAATTCAATTCATGTTCCGTGAGATTTCAAAGGTGCATAGATACGAGCTCGATCAATCCGTATATATTATGATAAAAAGCGTTTGGTGAATATATGTTTTGCTTAATGCAAGTAACTCTTGTTTTGAGCTTCTGACATGTTAATAACACCAGTGTCACATGATTCGGTTCTACGAATCATCATTCGATTCGTCCACTCGAAACAGAATTCGTTCGTGGATTGATTCACTTTGGTTTGGATTCAGATCGTTAAGATCTAAAAGCACCTTATTATGGTTGTTGATGAATGTAAGGATAGGAAAGAGAAAGATGACCAAAAAGGTACCAAAAAAATTAAACACAAAAAAGAAATGAAAAAGAAGGGAGCAAAAGAAAAAAAGTCCTTTTTTTTCTTCTTTTTTGCAAAATGGTTTGGAAAGGTCAAAAGTTACTTCCTTAGTTATCATAGGATTTATCCTAGGATGTCGATATTTACATTACATTTATATTTTTATCTTTCTCTTTCAATTTTATTATCACTATTTTCTTTCTTAACTTACTTTATTGCACTTTCTTTTTATTTTCCTCTTTTCAAAAGCTTTTCATTTATTTAACTCTAATTTTTTCTTTATTATTTTCTTATTTTATTCTAAAATGTAATACTATTAATAAGTACATACTCAACAAATTTAATATTATTTGACCATACTCCACTTTGTCTAGTAAAATGATGAAAAACTCTAATGAATCAAATGCACGAATTCTGAACCTGAAATCAAAACAAACAACTGAAGCGAACGAACAAAAAATATGCCAACCAGCAAATTACAAATCATAATCCATACAACAAACTATATCGAATCACAAACGTGTGACACTCATTAGTAACTTAGGTTAATAGTGATTCCACTAATAATAAACTAAGAACTTCACATGGGAGGGCATAGAGAGATGAAGAAGGTTTGGAAAAACATGAGAGAGAATGCAATATTGCTTACTATCTCTTGGAAATATTTTCCCCGAGTAAGGTATGGGTAATTACCCCCTTATTTGGGGTAATAATTAAGCCTGGAAAAAGTTCATTTATTCCAAATAATTAAAAGTTCCAGAATCTATTACACCCCATAAATTTTTACCCCTTAATACTTACTATCTAGGCAGATTCTAAATAGGAAATGATAATGTTATGCCAAGCACTTAAATCTCACAATGATGGAGGTGAGTTCGATCAAGGTGAGTTCGATGACCTCGTAGCATACTCAATGGCTTGCACGATTGAGAATGATGATGAGTGTGAATTGAAATATGGACTGATACGCTTTGGACCACTTGATAAAATGATCGAGGTGGAAAACTTGGTGTCTTTGATGTTCGCAAAGGAGAGTCAAAGAAGGTTGGCTCGACCAGTCGAGCATAAAGGATCAATCGAGCAATGCAGCAGGCGCAGTCCAGAAAGGTCAGGTGTGGCGCTAAACTTGGTCGAGCGGGCCACAACATCCAAAAATGCGAGTTTTCTATTTTGTTCTCGGTTTGTAATGGGCTTTTGGGGTTTTTTCCTAAGGCTTTCTAATATGTTATGGGACTATAAAAGAGGGTCTTAGAGCATCATTAAGGTTATTAGAGAGGCAAATACAAGTAAGGCAACTAGGGTTTCAACCATAAGAGTTCTTCCTCTTGTTTGCATATTTGTGTGAGATTGACATTAAAGGTTCAATTTTTACCTTGAGAGAGTGTTCTCAAGGCTTGAGTGAGTTGAGTCATTGATGTATGTTGATATAATAATGATAATAAGCTTGTTTTGAGGGGCAGGTATCCATAGATGCCTCATATATCTTGTATTGTCGTCCATTGTTGCTGCTCTGTTTTTTGTTGGTTTCTTTGCACTTGTTTGTGATTATTCTTCACCAAATATCATAGCCCATTCACAACATATAAGAATCTTGATTGGTGTTGGCCCTTCAGATTTTGATGATGACTAAAGTTAACTAATATAAACAGGTTTTATTTAAGAGATTGTCACAGGTCAATATCCGGTCCGGAGTATGGTCGTTGATAGCATCTAAAAACTTGGTCAGAGAACTTTGTAAGCTGAGATATCCAAGAAGGTGAAGTTAGACAAAAGGTTTGTTGTAGAATGTCATAGTGTAGAGTGTAGACAGGTAGCCTACTGTTCCTAAGCTGATAGTCTGACAATTCTTGTTGATGAGTCAGAGACAGTGCATTGTTCCCTGAATTCAAGTCTGGAAGTTCAACGTCAACTAAGAAATTCTGAAGATAGTAGAATATTGTTTTTATAGTTGATTGTATGGGTAAAATTAGTTAATTGCATAATCAAATTGAAAGTTAATTGGAAAAAAGACTTTAAATATTTGACCTAGTATAATCGTCACTACCTTAGGTAGTAGAGAAAAATCCTCCTATTTTTTCTCCACTTAATAAGACTTGTTTTAATAGGTTTTAATTTGAAAATTCAAAATGCCTTATTTACGTAAAAGAAAATCATAGTCTATTTTTGCAAAAACATTTTACCCATTCCTCCTTTATTTTAGAATCTAGGTGTTAAGTGGGTTAGTTACTTATTTCCTAAAATCTACCTGATTTCTTTTATATAAAAGGATTTCTTTTAACTAGTTATAATTATCAACAAACTTAGTTTGCTTCTCGTTGTCAATTAACTTAATAAGTTTTCTTTTGCAACTTAATTATTTATATCCTTAGATTTTGTATTTTGTAAAGGGTTTTTGAAAGAAAACTTATAACTAGACTTTGAGAAGTCTAGGGGAGAAAGAGAGCTTCTAGAGGAAGCTTGAGCTTCATAGGTGAAGCGTGAGAAAGAGTTGAGTTTTGAGAGAACTCAAGGTGGCCTAGTTGAGTGTGTTTAATGTAGTTGTAACGAATTGCCTAAAATATAGTGAAGTATTTAGAAATCTCGAATGGTCGTGGTTTTTCCTTCTATTTAGACCTAGAAAATTTTCATGTAAAAATTTGTGTGTCTCTTTCAAAATTTACTTTACAAGTTCAAGTTTCAATTCCACAAAATAGGACAAAAACGCTACAAATTATTAATACAACAATTAACCCCTTCTTGTTGTCTCTAAACGAGTCTACAATTGGATTATCAAAAAGTAAAAAATTACAATCTAACTTCTCTCTTTCACACATTTTTCACAATAAGAATTTGTCATCCCTTTTGTAATTGATATTTTTTAATTTCATATTCATTGTTATTAATTCATTTTGTTCACTAGCAAGAATGCATGTGCTTGACAAATCTTGTGTCATTGTGTGTATTATGTATCTCTTGGAAACAATTCACACGTAAGGAAGATTTATATTGCTAAAATATTAAGTTGTGGATTTGCATATATATTTGAAGAATAATCCTCCTAATACCATATGCTATAATTGAAAAAGAGTGATTAAATCCATCAAGTGTTGTATGTAAGTCTATCACTCATTACCCATGGATTTGTGGGCCCGAGCCCACAAGTGCATTGTGGGTGTGTCCACAAAAGCGAGCCAATGGGGCGATCATCTGGACGAACTAGACTCAACATCGTATCAGAGCCGAAAGTGATTCTTTGATATGATGTAGCTCACATGTGAGATAAGTATTAGAAATACTTCACTTATGAGGAAGATCATTGCCCTTAATTTGTATATAAAAAGACAATCATTTATTTATTGGTTATAAATCTATCCTCCATACCTGAATATGTTTTGCAGCCACAGCAAGGTGAAGTACAGTATTCCCATCACCATCCTTAGAATTAAGAAGCAAACCATCACCAATTCTTCTTACGAAAAATTCAACCGCCTCCAACTGACCAAACTTCACACACAAATGCAACACACTTTCACCTCCATTAGTCCGTTCTCGACCAGCCAATGGCTTGGCCATAACAAGCACTTCTAGAACATCTATATGACCATTTATAGCAGCAACATGAACCGGATTTCTTCCTTCCAAATCACGTGCAAAACACATGTTCGGATTCACACCCACCAATATATTCACTATTTCCACATACCCTTTTGCTGATGCTACATGTAGAGGTGACCATCTCTTTATTTCATCAATTTCTTCTGTTAGTTCTGGCTTTTGTTCTAGAAGTTTCTGAGTGAAATCTGAGTGTCCTTGGTTAATGGATACATGTAATGGGGAATGAAGGAAAGGACCCGTTTTGTTAGTGATGGATCGGTCCAGGATGTATGGATCTTGTTGGAGTATGTTTAGTAAGGATGCTACATGGCCTTTTATGGCTGCTTCATATAGCCTTGTACTTAGTACCTCATAGCTTTCTTGTTCTTGTTCCATTTTATTTCTTTGTTGTTTATGGAAAAATAAAAGTTTTAGAAATTTCACAAATAATACTTGACGGTGAAATCAATATATATTAGGATGGTTTATCTCATATTAATAAATTAAAGATGGTGTGCACACTTTATAAATATTTGGAGACCTTTTTCCTATGGCCATATGATTTTTGGATGGTATATATCATTTAGGTTTATCCCACCCGGACCCTGCCTTGTGCGGGATACTGAAAGTGTCCTTTACCTTCATATCTCTTTGACTTATGAAGTGTGTGCACCTCGTGGCTTTTCCGTTAATATGCTGACATTTACAATAAGTTAAGCTTTATTTAACAATATATAGTAGTTATGAAAATGGGGTTTTGTCTTAATGGAAATAACTATTTTAACTCCCAGCAAAGTTTTAGGATTCAATTCTTATATGTTCTTATTCCTCCACCGACGTTATAATGAGTATGGGATATTTACAAATTCAAAGTCTTCTCCTGAATTAGTATTTATTATTGTCATTTGTCAAGCAACGAACTTGATTGCACTAGTTGTAGACTTTTAATACATATTTTTATGTAAGTTGATTAACTAGTTGGATAAGTTTTTTTTTTTTGGAAAAGTAAACGGTTTTTTTGGTTGGATCACTAAATTAAACTAAGGAAAAAGTTGAGTTAGAATCTCATTTAGAATTTTACAATGAGAAAGTGATATATACTTTAACTTAGCTATGTGTTGAAAATGATGTATTTTTTGAGAAAAATCTCACATCATTAAAATTATGGGTTAATGTTTGGTGGACAATCCTCTTATATAGTTTTGAGAAATAATGAACCTCATCAAGTGTCTCCCAATTCAAGCATGTGGTACGGTAATGTTCGCTACTGTTAATAGCAAACGCTTACTTAAACTGAGTCAAAATAAGTCAGCCAAACAATCACCTACTGTTACTTATTACTAACAGGGGCGATTGGGTCGATTTTTTTTATCGTTGACTTAATTTGGATGTTAATTGCCCACTGTTACTAACAACGGACGATTGTTTTCCCATTTACCTTAATATAAGCTTTTGTTCGCATATGGACCTTCATTAGTGACAGTAGGCGATTACTTATACTGATTCAAAATAGTCAGCTTGCCTACAGTTACCAGCATTAGGCGATGATTGGGCTAACTTTTTGACTTAGTTTAATAATCGCTCGCAGTTACTAATAGCAAACATGACTATAACTCAGACTTGAACTAAGAGACGCTTATTTTAGGAAATAAAAGTTTCCCAAGCTCACGTTAAGTACTTTTTAGAAAAAAAAACCTTATTTTGTTCAAATTTTCCCGAGGATGTGCCCATACAAATGAACCCACAAGATAATTATGTGACAAATGCCACGGGCTAACAATAAGATCCAATTCTCGAGAAAGTAAACTTGGATCCCTCGTTCCCAATAGATATAAAGCAAAGAGAAATTGTGGGGATTTTAAGAAATTGGTAACAATGAAAAGAGAAAATGAATTATGTAGATGAAATTAAAATAGAGTTAAAATATATGAATGAAATTAAAAGAAAGTGGTAGATCATTATCCAAAAATATAAATAATACAACATAAGTGAAACGAACCAAAATGACAATTGATTCAAAATAAATGGTACAATATGAGTAGACTTCAATACATATACTTGATGACGTTTTAGCATCGCTTAATATGTGAGTTAGTAAATGACATACCATTTATTGATAATAAATACAGTTACTTCATAAATTTTATTTCTCTACAACTGTTGGAAGCAACTACAATTACAACAGGACTGCTAATGTTAGAATATATATAATATATGTTTGTGTCTCAACCATCAGCTTAAGTTTTTGGTTGAGTTGGTTCATTGACATAATATTAGAAGCCAGCGTGACAAGAGGATAAGATTTCAAATTTTACCAACCTCTCATTTAAAGTGAAATATTCAGCGCCAAGTATGAAAAGGGTCTATGCTGCATCCACATTTGTAGCCTAATGGGCATTTCTAGTCTAATGGGCACTTCTAGCCCAATGGACTATTATGTGAGGGAGTATGTTAGATTATATAACATATCTTGGTGCCTTAACCATCAGTTGAACCTTTTGATTAAGTTGGTTCTTCGACAGCTTATACAATTGTGAGTAGAAAGAATTAGATATTATATTGTTTCAGTTGAAAGATGTATCAATTTAAAAAATAAAATTTGATTTATTCTTGCTACACTCCTCACCTAGCCTTTTAAAGATTTTAAGAATACGGAATTTAGGGTTTATGAATACTATTTGTATTGATTTCTATGAATATTACAGCTCCATATATATACACAGAAAGCTAAGAATAAAAAACGAAATAAAATCATTACCATTATTCTTGTTGAAATACACGAAGATGGTCGAATGCAACAAGAGGGGGGGTGAATTGTTGTGTATCTAGCTTTACTCCATTTTCTTCTAATTTGCAGAATTTTAACAAACAAAATAAAGCTTAAACTTAAAAAGCAAAAGATAAAAAGGAGACAAAGATTTTACGTGGAAAACTTCTTCGCCTAATAAGAAGGAAAACCACGACCCCCCGGGATTTCAAAATTCTCACTATGTTTTAGGCAATCAAATACAATTACATAAAACAGTTTGCTTCACTTGAAGCTTCTCTACTCTAGGCCTAATTCTCTTTCTCTACTTTCTCCTTCTCTTTCTCACGTTTTACTTCTCTATTCCCTTAGACTTCTCATGAGTCTAATTACAACAAAATATTCAATAACCCTTACAAGGCCAATTCTCAAGAGGATAAAAATTAAAATAATTACTTAAGAAAAATATAATAAATTAATTGGCATTTAAAAACAGAAAATATTTTTCTTAAATGATCTCCCTTTAATGGACACTCTTGGATCACCGTTCGGTTTGAGCAAAGTTCCTCCTATTTATAGTGGGAACAGCCAGCAGTTACCTTAGACACACCTCCCACTATCATCCACGTTCTCAAAACAAAAAGATAGTGGAATAGCCAAAAAATAAATGACCGGCTGTCATTTGCTCAGAGAGAAAATCAGTTTCCTTAAGCTAAAAATAGCATAGGAGTTAAAAACACAAGATCCTAAAAAATAGGAGATCTTAATCTTTAGAAGAAAAAGTCTTAGGCTATTTTTAGATAACCTAAAAATGGTTTAGCCAATTAACTTACTAATTAATTTAAGCAACTAATTTAAGATTTAACCGTTTACATCAACTAAAACCAGAACAATAAAATAACTGCAATTTTTCAGTCGATGTTTTTCTCCAGACCTGCTATGTAGGAACAGCGTACTGTCTCCAGCTTCAACTTCTGTTAGATTGTTCATTTTAGGAACAGTAGACCGTCTGTCAACCTTTAACTTCCTAAGCACTTATATAACTTCTTGAATATTTTAAGACACGTACAACTTCCACAAACCAAGTCATAGGCTTCATCAACGATTTCAACAAAATCGGATATTCACCTACAAAACAATCTCTAAAATATGTTTGTTTAATTAAAAGTGAAGTCATCATCAAAACCTTAAGATCCAACAATTCTATACATTAATTTAGGTAATGGAAGATCCTAGAATAAAAATAATATACTTTCCTACACTTCCCCTCAAGTTAAGCATTCGTAGGATCACTAATGCCTAACTTGCGAGAAGTATTGAAGGCTTTAGATGACACAACTTTTGTGAGGATATCGGCAAGTTGATCTTTTGAATTGACATACGTAAGACTAATGATCTTCTTTTCTAGCTTTTCTTTTATGAAATGCCTATCAATCTCGACATGCTTAGTTCAATCGTATTGTACTGGGTTCTCAGAAATGCTAATGGCTGCTTTATTGTCACAGTATAAGTTACAAGCCTCTTTCTGCTTAAAGTTTATTTCATTCAGTATTTTCTTAACCCAGAGAATTTCTGTAACTCCTTTGGCTATTCCTCTAAATTCAGCTTAAGCACTGGATAAGGCAACTAACATTTTACTCTTCCATGTGACCAAATTACCACCTACTAGGGTAAAGGAACCAAAAGTGAACTTCCTATCATCCCGATCTCCCGCCCAGTCTGCATCAGTATAGGCTACAAGATCTAGGTGCTTATTTGCTTTAAAGAGAATTCCCCTACTGCTAGTTCCCTTTAAGTATCTTAATATCCTTATAACTATTGTCATGTGTCGCACTTGTGAGAAATGCATAGATCTACTTACTACACTCACTACATAGGCAATGTCTGGCCTTGTGTGTGAAAGGTAAATGAGCTTTCCCACCATCCTCCGGTACTGATCTTTGTCTGTATTTTGGCTCCTTTTAATTTTTTGAAGCCCATGATTAGTGACAATAGGTGTCTCTGCTGGCTTGCAATCCAGAATTCTTGTTTCAGCTACGAAATCTAGAATATACTTTTGTTGATTGCTAAAAATCCCTTTCTTTGACTTTAGAACTTCTATCCCAAGAAAGTACTTTAAATTTCCCAAATCTTTCATCTCGAATTCACGAAATAACTGTCTCTTAAGATTACTAATCTCCTTTGCATCATCTCCAATGATGACCATATCGTCTACATAGATAATTAGGCATGTGATTCGACCATCCCTTTTCTTGAGGGATAGAGTATGGTCGGAGTTACTCTGTACATAACCAAACCTTTTTATAGCTGCAGTAAATCTTCCAAACCAAACCCTAGGTGATTGTTTCAAACCATTTAATGCTTTCCTGAGTTTGCACCCCTCATTTTGACCATACCCTTCTGAGAACCCAGGTAGAGCTTTCATGTAAACTTCCTCCTCGATTTCCCCATGTAGAAAAATGTTCTTCACATCAAACTGGTATAGTGGCCAATCTCTGTTTGCTGCTATAGAAAAGAGGACACAGATGGTGTCAATCTTGGCAACAAGGGAGAAGGTTTCAGAATAGTCAACCCCATAGGTTTATGTATAGCCTTTGGCTACAAGCCGAGCTTTGTATCTCTCCACAGTGCCATATGCATGATATTTAATTATAAACACCCATTTGCACCCAACTGTCTTGTTTCCTCTTGGTATAGTGCATTGTTCCCATATTCTATTCTTTTCGAGAGCAGTGATTTCTTCTTCTGGCTTTCTTCCACTTTGGATCTCGAAGAGCTTCTTCAGTGTTTTTTGGAAGAACTTTGGAATGAAATGAGGTATTAGAGGCTACTGCTGTTTACGATAAATTTCCATTACTTCCTTGGTTAATAGGATACCGAGATCGTTGAGACTCAAATTTAGGATCATACCTCTTAGAAGGAACACCGCTTGTGCTTCTAGGGAGTAGCTCATATCTGTTGGGAATATCAACACTAGGCACATCATTATTAGATATATCAATCAAGGGTTCAAGTGTTACCTCTTGTTCAGTTGGATGCTCATCAGAAGGGATTGAAGTGGACTGAAGAAGAGATACTATGACTTTTGAGACAACATCGGTAGTCTCATCTACCTGCTCTTTTGGATCCAGATAAATCATAACTGGGTGTATTAGCCACTCAAGGTCATCACTAACGGTCTCCCCCTGACCAAGCTGGGTAAAGTAGTAGGATTGTTCAAAGATGTCGTAATCCATGGTAGTATACATCTGATTTTGTAGAGGGTCAAAACATCGATATCCCTTTTGATTTACCCCACATCCCATAAAAACACATTTGATTGCTCAAGGTTCAAGTTTGGTTCTGTTTTGTCTGGGAAGATGAACATAAACAACACACCCAAAGATACGAGGTGGTAAGGAATGGGAAGAAGGAAGAGATACAAAAGATCCCAAGGTTTCTAGGGGAGTTTTGTATTTTAAAGGTTTTGAAGGAAGACAGTTGGTGAGATAAGTGGTTGTAGCAATTGCTTCAGGCCAAAAAGAAGTTGGAGCATTAGACTCTATCAAAAGAGCACGGATGATTTCAAGTAGGGTGCGGTTTTTGCGTTCAGCGATTCTATTTTATTGTGGTGTGTTAGGGCAAGAAGTTTGGTGAAGCATCCCATAGTCTGATAGAAATTGTTTTATGGCTGAGTTAATGTATTCACCCCCATTATTAGAACGTAGTATTTGTGGTTTAGCATGAAATTGAGTTTGAAGAATATTATAAAAGGCAACAAAAACTGAAAAAACTTCAAATTTTTGTTTCAGAAAATACACCCAACTCATACGAGTACAATCATACACAAACAAAACGTAATAAGAGAAATTATGAGTAGCAGAAACAGGAGCAGGTCCCCACACATCAGAATGTATTAAAGTAAATGGACTAGTAGAATGAGAAACACTAGGCAAGTATGAGTGTTTATGGCTTTTCACTAAGATACATGATTCACAATCTAAGGACATAACAGTATTTTTAAGTGAAGGGAATAAATGTTTTAAGTGAGGTAGAGAAGGATGAACTAAGCGTCGTGCCATGTCTAGAGTTGATGAGTCGGGGACTCACGAGTAAGCATAAATAGACATTGTTGAGTCGTCTCATCCACATAGTACAAACCTCCTCGTTCAAGACCACGTCCAATGATTTTTCCAGTCTGAACATTCTGCACAATACAAACTTTCAGAAGTCAACAAAATAGTACAGTTAAGTTCTTTAGTCAATTAACTAACAGATAATAACTTATGAGATAAATTGAGAACAAGGAGACAATATTTTAATTGAATAGATGGGGAAATATTAACAGTTCCTGCCTAAGCCACACTAATACATTCCCCATTAGCAGTTTGGATATGAGTGCGTTTAGTGAAAATATTAGAAAGCAGACCTAAAGAGTCAAAAGTCACTGTATTCGTAACCCCGCAATCAAATATCCATGGAGATTGAGCCGGTGGACTAAAGGGGCCCACATTATTTAAATTGGAATTAGAATTTTGGGACATTTGAAAAGTTTAGGCTTGGGATTAAGGGAGCCGTGGGTATTAGTAAGGATAGTGGCGTATGGTTTTTTATGTGAGCATTGGTGAAGAGATGGGTTAAGTGGGGTTTTTTGGGACAATACTTCCTTGAGCCGTTAAACAATGTGTCTGATTGTTTTCTTTTCCCTTCTTCAAATTTTCTCTCTCCTCCTCCATGAAACTTGAAAATTGCTCTTCTCCCTTCTCCCCTTTGTTCGAATTTTCTCTCTCCTCCATGAAAGTGTGATTGATGCTCTCTTTCCTTCTGCCTTATTCTGATTTTTTTGCTCTCCACTGTTGGTGTTCGTGCCTTGTCGCCGGTCTGAATTTCCAGTACCTTGGTGGTGGCCGTCCATCGGAGATGTTGAAGATCGGGTTGGAGTAGGACTAAGGGGAGCACATGTGAGTTTAGCTTTGCGGTTCTTTTCGTGGTTCTGTATCTGTTTGTAAGTTGAGATTTCGGGTAGAGGTGGATGAATTTCCCTCCTCTAAGTTCGGGTTTTGTTACCGGAAAACGGTCATCGGTGTCGGAAACTCCATTGTTGGTGTTTAACCTCTCCGGTTGCAACAATGGAGTTAATGATGGTATCCGAATTCCGATTTTCATTAGAGGTAAGTTTCTGAAGGTAAATGATAAATACCATTCGATTGTTTCATCACGGATCAACCTTACGGCTCTGATACCATAAAGATTTTAAGAATAAGTTTATGAATACTGTTTGTATTGAATAATATAATTATTACAGCTCCATATATATACACAGAAAGCTAAGAATAAAAAAGAAATAAAATCATTACCAATATTCCATACATTAATTTTGGTAATGGAAGATCCTAGATTAAAAATAATATACTTTCCTACACCTTTCCCTTGTCCTAGCTTACTTCAAACCAAATAAAAAAATAAAAAAAAATAAAAAAAAAACTAATTAAGTTGAAGTGCATAAATCATAAGTGTGTTAGTAAAAACTTATACCACCTCTATTGTACTAAGAACTTAAAGACGTGTATTTATACTGAGATATTTATCATGTTACCATTCTCATGAACAATGTAGAATATTTTCTATTTTATAATTGTGCCTGGTTAAAAAATATAAAATGTTAATAGTAATAAAATTTACATTAAGACGAATCAAATAAGATCATACTTAACTATGTTTTAATTTATAAATTAAGAACAAAGCCTATATTAAAAGTGATTGATAAATAGTATTTAATAATTAAATGGGACAATAATATAAAATAGGATGGTATTTAAAAGACTACACATGTAATTGTAAGACCTAATACTTATTTTAGAAATGTGCCCTAAGACCTAATAATTAAAGATATTACTTTAAACCTTATTTTTAATCTAGACTAGTTTTTGATTAGGGATTATTACCTAGTCGAATAGGTTAAAGAATTACTACATATAAAAAAAGAGGGAATTAATATTTATTGTAGTAGGTCAGAATTGTTCCTTTGTCACAAGAATGAAAGAAAACTATAAACACCATTAGGCTATCCATATTAACCACTTAATCTAAACTAGTTCTTCAATTAGCTTAAATGTAATTTTATCAAAATTGACTTATTAATTAATTAATCAGGTTAAAGAAAACCAAAGTATCTAACACGGGGCGTCACATGATTTTATAAATAACTCATGACTCTCACCAGCAGCTAGAAAGGCTATATTATCCATCTAAGATATCATAAACAAATTATTTTAGTCTGTAAAACCCTCTCTAGGCACAAAACTTTTCCTAATAAGATAAACCTAATTATCTAGCTATCCTTCCAAGTTGCTTCATAGGAATACAACAATACAAACAGATAGTTTATTGAGAGATCATCTTTTTTAGAGACGTATCTCAAGTCCAACCGGCCATTAAAGATTAATGCCCTCTAATCGTTTTCTTAATGCGTACTTACATTATCCTTAATGCTTACTTATCGTATCCTTAATGCCTACTTTCAGTATCTTAAATGTCTACTTACATCATTCTTAATGCCTACTTATAATATTCTAAAAAATATATAATATGTCGGCCCAATTAAATATGATCTCTCATAGACCATCTCTCACAAGAATTTGTGCTATACATATACACTAAAAATAATCCACTATAGACTATCTGAATCTCAATCGGGTATAGGCCTAAATGTTTACGTTTTATTAAGAAATCAACCAATATTTCCGACCAACAGCTAAGAGTCGAACGATTAGTTGGAATTCCAACTAACAAGTTGATTAGAAATTAGTTGAAATTTTTAGACTAGTTTTCAACTATTTATTTGTCGAAAAGCCTTTTTCTGAATTTTATCCCAAAATGACAATTTTTAAAAAAATATTTTTTAAATATTCGTATATTATTTATACATTATTATTTGTTTTAGTGTTGTCTTAGAGTTTTATTACTTGTATTAATATCGGATTAATAAAGTGTTTTGTATTTTATTAGTTGTATTTGTATTTTATTAGATATATTAGTGTTTTATTAGTTGTATTCGTATAGTTTTAGTAAAGTATTAGTATGAAAACATTTATTGGGGATTTTAAAATTTAATTTCTTAACTTTCATCCGTGGTAAGCACCCCTTTAACAAAAAAAATCCTTATATTTGTTAGAGTAATATATCTTGAGGTCTTAATCATTAGCTTAAATTATTGGTTGAATTATTTCTTTTACATAATATTAGAACCAACATGACAAGAAGGTATGGATTTATGAGGAGGGCATGTGCTTCGTCTACAAATCTGGACCAAAAAGCTCTAGTGTTAAGGGTCATGTTAGAATACATAACATATCATAGAACCTTAACCATCGGCTTAAACATTTGGTTGCATTGATTTTTTTACATGGCATTCTAGTGTGACAAGAAATCATAGGGTCGAATCTCAATCATTTCTCATATAAAGAATACCAAAGGCATGTACAGTGTTCATACTTCTAACTAAAGAGCTCTAATATTAGAAGATGTATCAAAATATAACAAATTATATAATCTCAACCATCAAATTCAGTTTTGATTGAGTTTGATTTGTTCATAACATTATCAATAAAAAAATCTAGGACATGTTATTAGTGGAAAGCTTCTAGAATTCCCCCCTATATCTAGCATAGGTTGCATATTGCATGATCCTTTGATCTCTCTACTTCACTTTTTATGTTAGAACAACAACAATAAATACGATTTATATTACTTTTTCTACTTTATTAAAGTTCAACTTTTCATTATGGGAAGTATATATAAATATACAATGTGGTTATTAAAGTCTTCTTCAAAATAGTGATCTTGTTACATTTTCCATCTACTCATTCACTAATTGAAGCTGAATAAATGGTACACTCTTCATTTATTATTGTCTTTGTTATACTCTAATAAGTATTGGTATAGTTCATATATACTTTTTATCATCTAAACTAGCTCGCATGCACGTACTAGCATTTTAAAAAAAATATCAATAGTGTTGTATTGAAATCTCTCAATTAATTCAGGAAATAATCTAGGTTTGGGCCTTACAAGGTCATTCAATATTATTTGAATAAAAAATATATTAATATTAAATTATTTAACATATAACACAGGAAAATGACAGCCAAGAGTTAATTAGTTCCTTGTTTTAGGTTTTGTTCTTTTATATCCTTGAGTAAATTAATTGATTTTGTTTCATGGGTGTCTATTTTTGTAGGAAAATAACAGAATCCTGAGAAAATCCATATCAGATATTTCACTCCACTTAGAAGCAATTTCAATACAAGAAAGTGAAGAATATTCATCAAAAATAGTACCAATAGAAAATATAAAATGTGATTGTTGTGGAATAAATGAGGAATGCTCATATAATTACATAAAACAAGTGAAAGAAATCCATTTGGGTAGATGGGTTTGTGGGCTTTGTTCAGAAGCTGTTAAAGAAAGATTAACACACTCAAAATCCTCCAAAATGGTATTAATGCAAGATGCTTTATGTTTGCACAAGGATTTTTGTGATGAATTTAGTAAAACTACAAGGATGAATCCTAAGCTTTCTCTTACTTGTGCTTTGAAAGGGATTGCCAAACGGAGCTCTCAACATCGAATATTATCTAAGGATGATAAAAAGCTTGGTCGAAGTACTAGTTGTGTTCCTTGGATTGATGTTCAATTTGGGGATAAATGCACCTAAGTACTCATGTTCGATTTCTCTATATTTGTTCCATTTGGTGGTTTTTATCGTTATTCATCTATTAACTTTAGTGTGTATTTTATATTTAATGTATAACGTCATATTTAGTTGAGTGAGATCTTGTTTGATTCGTATTTTGTACGATATTCATTATGTAAAATTTGATTTATTAAAGATTGAATTAATGAATTAAATATAATGTGCATATTTACAGATAAACAAACGGAGTAAATGTAACACCCCAAAAATTTTAGACAAGTTTTATGATTTAATTTACCATAAAAAGATATCTCTTAATAAACATAAGTTAATTTGAACTTAACATTTTTTTTTTTTTTTGAAGTGGGTAGAAAAAGTATAGTAGTTCCTTATAGTTAACAAACTAAGTAAATTAGTTATTATTAGAAAAAAATAACTAATTAACTATATTGTTTTATGAATAGTGACTGCAGTATTTAGTACATATGTTGGAAGATCATATAAATAAGTTGGCATAATAACTAAAATTATGATAGTTCATTCACTTAAAAATTGTGATTATTAATTTAAATAAAAAACAATACCTTTCATTTCATGCTCTCCCTTAATACCTTAATCAAGATTATTAATATCTAAATTAATTTTAACAAAAAAAAAAAAAAAAAAAAAAAAAAAAAAAAAACTTTTCAATTATTTTTTACATGTATAAAAGAGGTGATGCAAGGTTGAATTGGTTTTGGATAGTTGGGAGAGAAACCCACGGCATTACTAGTTTAGAAAAAAAAAAACTGATCATCTATCTAACGCAAATATTACCGTGATTATCGATATTAAAACTTAATAATTTATTTATTCTTCATCTACTAATTTCGTATCAAGCAAAGGGCAAATTAAGGTTAGAGAAATTTTTGGAATGTATACTTGGGTTGAAGGAATGATTTCTGCAAGACTTTTGGAGGGTTGTTATTATTTTGAGGCTCTTATCTATTATTTTTAATATTTTCTTTAATTGGAGCCATACAAAGGTAAGTATGTAATTAGTTCACCTTTTCTTTTTTTAATTCACATAAAATGTTACTTTTAATTATATGAAATATTTAGACATGTTAAAAAAACTTGTTATAATTATGAGAAATTCCACATAGCATCGAACTTTTATAAAATACCAGTGGTAGCACTTTTGTAAGATTTTTCCACATGGTAGTATCTAATTTATGCCTTATCTAACTGTCGTAGTATTTTCCGTTAAATTCTTGTCAATTTCCGTTTAATTCACCATTTTAACGAATCTACCCATATTAAGTCATTACAAAAAAGTTACATGTACCCACACTTGTTCATCCAGGCTTAATTAAGTGTGGGCATAATATTTAATTTAGCCACACAAACTAAGTGAGGGGAAAATAACCTCATTATAAGCGTAGGGAAAGGCAAATCTAAAAACAAAAACTTAAATATGTGTTAAAAATTACCCACGCTTATAAGTATGGATTATATAAGCCTAATTAACCACACTTATAAGTGTGGGTATTTACCTAACTAAATAAGATTATTTTTTCTTTAATTGACAAATTAAATTGGGGGCTGGAGAAGGGCACATATTTCCTAAAAAAAAACCTACATTTATGCACTCCATTTTCTTCCTTTCGACTTGTACCCTAATTTTTCTTCATTTTCATCAGTTTCATCTTCCCTGCTCATTTTTTCATCAGTTTCACGATTTCACCTTCCCTACAAATCGAACCCATCCCCATTTCTCATAAAATGTATCCTTAAGTTAGTTCTAAAACAAATCCTTAAGGATATATTGAATAGATATTTAAGTAAGTAAAGTAGGCGTTAAGGATAACTAAAGTATGCATTTCGCTTACGTAAAATAGGTATTCATGAGTAGTGAAGTAGGCGTTTAAAAATCCACTAAGCATTAATGATACCTCAAGTTGGTATTAAAGATACCTCAAGCTGTCATTTAGTATATCTCATATTGGCATTAAGTAGTTATCAAGTAAGTATTGAGGATATCTCAAGTTGGCATTAAGAACACATCAAGTAGTCAATGTGGATATCTTAAGTGGGCATTAAGGACATTTCAAATAGTCATTAAGAAAATCTCAAGTTGGCATTCAAGAGACTTTATGTAGGCATTAAGGTTATCTCAAATTGGCATTAAGGTTATCTCAAATTGGCATTAAGGAGACTTTAAGTAGATATTAATGATATTTCAAGTTGGCATTAATTAAGGACACTTTAAGTAGTTAGTAAGGATATCACAAGTTGGAGTTTAGGACACTTTAAGTAGTCATTAAGGATATCACAAGTGGGCATTAAAAACACTTCAAATAGTCAAGGATATCTCAAGTTAGCAATTAAGTTTTTTATATGTTTGCTATTAGCACATTGAGGTATATAATAAAATGTTTAATTGAGGTATCTTAAACTTCTTCTTGAGGTATCCTAAATGCCTACTTGACATACTATGAACCTCAACCTGAACATCTTAAATGCCTACTTGAGGTATTCTAAAACTCCACCGAGTAAGAGTGCAGTACTTACTCTACATTTTCCGATTTTTTATAAAAACATAATGGACTGGCCCAATTAGAGATAGTCTCTCCAAAATATCCTCTCTCACAAGAATTTGTGATAATCTTATACAATGGCGAACCAAATTAGGAGGGGTTGGCAAGGCTTGGCGTGGCTCGGGTTGGGTCGGGCCGGACCCGGCCCAACCATTGCAACTAGGTAGGAATGTTATAGGTTGGATTTGAGTCGAGTTCAACTAGTTCTGAACTTAAATTCATTAATTTATTGGATTCATACTCAGACTCAGATCAAACCCTTGCAGACTGAAACTTTTTGACCCGAACATAATTTGTCGAGCTTGATGGTCTAGGGTGCTAAATGGGTCTTACTTTAATTACATATTCTTATTATTTTTTACATTTTTAAAATTTCATTAATATTAAAAATGAATCTATAAGTTGTATATAAGTCTAAATTAAGTTTAAATAAATGTAAAAGTAGGTTTAAAATAAATCTAATATTAATTTTGGGTTGTGTAATAGATCAGGTCTAGAGCAGGTCTACCAGATTTGAGACGAATCTGGGTCTTTTATGAGTCTGAAGACGTAGTCTGGGTCTGTTTTGGACTTGAAGACTCTAGACCCAAATCCAAACCATTAAATCTTTTGGGCTCAGACCCAAATTCGATGGGTCTTAAAAAAATTAGACCCAAACTCTAGAAATAGGAGGGGGCCTGGAGCAGGTCTAATAGGGTCTTTAACCCATAACCAACCCTTCAGCTAGATCAATCAAACATATTAGGTTGGGTTGAATTTCAGTTTGTGTCGTATATAAACGGGGTAGAAACCCGTGGACCCATACTTAACCGGTTTAGTTAAATGGGTTGAAAATCACAACCTCATATGTAACAAATCTAATCGACTTGATTTCAACACACTTCATTGGTGTAGATTATTTTGTATTCATTTTAGGTTTTTAATATTGAATCAAATTTGATTTTTTAGGTCTCAATTTCAAAAGTTTAGTATATGAGTTTTTAATTTTGAATTTATTATGAAAAATAAGAATATATTTAATAAATTAAATTTGGAATATGAATTAATTTGACTTGAAATTAACTTATTCAATTAATTTTGACTTTGATCTAACTCATTTAATAAATAGCTCAAGTCGAATCAACTCATTTAATTAATTGGCTTAATAATTTGAACCATAATTTATTTATTTGAGGTTAAATTCAAATAAAATTAGTTGATCAGATCTACTTTAATGTAGTTAAATTTATTTGCAAGATCGAACAATATACACTCTCATTCTGGAGATTCAAATTGTTAATAATTAAGGAAAGAAACAAAAAGTTTATAGAAACATTGCATACATAAGTATAGCTAGGTCAACATGCTAAAAATTATTATATTGGTACTTCTCCATAAAAAAAAATATTATCGTTCAAAAAATGTGGACAACAAGTCTAGGTCAACATCATCCACCTTTATTTAATGATATTCGCTACATCAAGTTTCTTTTATTAAATAATAATTTTATTTAACAGAAAATAAGTTCATTAATAATTTCTATCGAAAAAGTTCAATTAATTGAAAATCAAATCAATCAATAAAATAAATCACTAAGAAAAGTCTTTAACATAAATAAAAAAATATTTTAATTTGATCATACAAAAATATTATTCATATCCACAAAATTGCCGACATTTCTATATAGTCCATCACTTATAATTTGCAACATTACTATTTTGAGCAATAATAATCAACCACTTTTTAAATTTTTTCACTCACTTTTAATCTTACTTATATAATTTAATTGTAACTATTTCTTAATTTTTGTTATTGCTAATTCATGAGGAGCAAGGGATTATTTAATTTAGTACTTTTACATTATGTATGTCTACATAGTACTTAATATATTAAATAAAATACATATTGATATTCCAACATTTTTAATAAAATACTATCATATTTGTATTTTAATAAATTTTTAAAACAAGAAATACAATAACTAAGATTTCATAATAAAAAATTAAATAATCCAGAATGTTTGACTTGAAATTCAATCATATTAAAATTTAGGGAAATTATCAATAGCATCCCTGAGTTTAGACACTTTATTAATGGTATCCCTAAGTTTTTTTTATTATCAATGGTACCCTCGTACTATTGAGCATTTTACAACCGTAACCTTTTTAAATTTTTTCGTCCAAAACCGTTAAATTTTTTTTTTTTTTATTTTTCAATTCAAAACATAAAAGAAAGTTAATGATTTTGAACGATTTTGGACGGAAAAAGTTAAAAAGATACGGTTATAAAACGCTTAATAATACGAGGGTACTATTAATAATAAAAAAAATTTAGAAATACTATCGATAAAGTGTCAAAACTCAATACTACCATTAATAATTTCCTAAAATTAAATTACCCATGAAAGAGAGCCAGCTATGTTTGCCATTATTACTTTCCGAAACGATGAATTTCTTTTTAACGACAACACGGAATTTTCTTTCAAATTTCTGAATCCGACAAATTCAACCAAGTGCTTTTTCAACATTTTTGATATAATTTGCTAGGAACTTTTTTTCCTAGATTAAATTTTTATTCAATAGAGTAAAAAAAAATATGACAAATAAAGAACATAATGTTTGATTAGATTATGTTGTGAATGGGCTATGACAATGATAAAGAACAATCACGAACAAGATGCACAAAGAAAACACCAAAAATAGAGCACAACAAACAAGGACAAACATGCAAGAATTATGAGGTATCTATGCATACATCCCCCTCAAAACAAATATCTTATCATTAATACATATTACATTAATGACTCAACTCTCACAAGCCTTGAGAACACTCTTTCAAGGTAAAAATTAAACCTTTAAACTCAATCTCACACAAACATACATATACAAAGAGGAAGAACTCTTATGGTGTAAACCCTAGCTTTCACTCTTGTATGTGCCTCTCCTCTAACCCTAATGAAGCTCTAAGACCCTTGTATAGTCTTATAACACATTAGAGAACTCTAAGACAAAGCCTTAAAAGGCCCCACAAAGAACCGAGAATAAAACATAAGACATTATGTTTCGCGTGCTGGCTTCTGCTCGACCTGAGTAGCCACGCTCGACCGGTTGAGCGCCACATCAGTGGCTCATGTTCTTCTCCTGGTGAGAAGCTCGATCGTGCCTCCTTTGCTCGTCCATTCGAGCAGCCTTCTTTGGCACTTCCTTATGATCATCAAGACACACCAAATCATCTACCTTGATCAATTTATCAAATGATCCAAAGCGTATCACTCCATGCTTTAATTCATACTCATCATTCTCAATAGTGCAAGCCACTGAGTAAGCAACGAGGTGATCAAACTCACCTCCATCAAGGTGAGATTTGAAGCTTAACACAACAACTTAACTTATGCTAAGAACATATTTAGTAATTTCCTATTCTAATAAATGTGATAAAATGTTTTACTTATTAAAGTTAACTTCTATGATTTGTTTGATTGTTGTATAATTAAGATATTAACAATAGTTTACTTATTTTATTATCAAAAAGTTTCTAAAATATATTATAATAAATATATGATAAATATATTATTTTTATTTCCAAACAATTTATAATTTAGATTCATAAAGTGACTACAAATTGATTAATTAATTCTTTAACTATTTATCAACATTACTATATTCAACTGCCTTTGCAACATTATTTATTGAAAAGAAGAGGAATTAACCTCACTTAAGGATCACAAAATAAGGTTTACGAGAAGGTTTGTGTTAAGTCAATGTATAGGAACTAAATATGCAAGTAATAATGAATGACAATAATAAAGAGATAATCAAGACAGATTTAAGGTGGTTCACCAATCTTAGGCTATGTAACCGCCTCGAATTATGTAGGCCAACACTAATTGGAATTTAGTATTAATCAAGCGGAAGCTTAATTTTGCCAACACAATTAAGAGGTTACTTAAAGGGTAAACCAACGTCCAAGTAGAATACTTGAACCAAAACCAAAACTATATGACAGAAGTCTTAGCTGTCTAAAATAAAGAAAAATTACAACCAAATAAAAATAAGTCCAAAATTCAAATTACATCCTTAAAATAGTCTAAACCTAAACAATTAAACTAATAGTCTCTCAAATACAATAAAAAGATCTAAACAAAAGGGGAGTCATACTCCAACTTGGGTTCATCTTCCGCTTGCATATCCATTCTCTGTCGAGGTGCCATTGAGGTTTACTTTAAAAACAAAACCATTGGAAAAAAAACATACAAAGCATAATATCAGAAAAAAGACTGAGTATAAACACACTAGTGTCCGTCAAACAAGTTATTAAAACTCTTTTTATTTGAGTAAATTCATTTTGAAATATGCTTTTTTTATTTGATAAATCATATTATCATTCAAACCCAGTTCAATAGTTCTATAGTCATTTCAAATTCTCATTTTTCATCAAAAATCATAAGATCTCAATCGATCCAAATCAATTCCAAACTCATATCATAAGTTTGCATGGGTACTCTATGAGTCATCTTGTGACTCGTTTGGTAGTCGGTCTACCGTCCGCGACATGTCCGACAAGTATAACACAATGGTATTGTGAATAATACGCGCTCAGCATTTGTGAGTTTTGAAATTCATTCAAAACAACTAGAATATAGTTCATAAGTCTATAAAATCATTATCACAAAAGATTTCATAAAACATTATTTTCTTAGATATAAGAAATTTTGCCAGTAATAAAATCGATAATTGGTTTACAAAATACATATTAATTCTCCAACAACTCCCAAATTAATCAAGTCACTATAATACCTTAATTAAAATGAATTTAAGGTTGTCCCATCAGATTATATTTGGTTATGCCAATTTATAACAATTTTACGATTACTTTCGACAATTTAAATATTTACCGTTATTTAAATGATGTCTTAAATCCATAAAATTTATAAACCATTTAAGTTAAAATTATTTTATACTATGAGGCAGTAGGTTACTAATACAATTATAACTTTTTTTTATATAGTCTATTTTTACTCAAATTTAATTATCAATATTACACCTTTTAATAATTAAACAAGTTATTATTAATTTGATAAATTAGTAAATAATTAATAATTAGCTTAATAAAATTATTCCAAAGTTCCAGAAGTCATATAACATATTTATTAGGCCATTCAAACTTATAAAAGTCATGCACGATGTTTTATTATTTTGTATAGACATTTTATCGATAAATTGAATAAAATAGGTTTAAAATTATTTGAGTCCGAATAAAATATTATAAAAAATCTATGATGTTCCAGAAGCTATTTTAAGGGGTATAAAATTTTAAAGAACCATTAAAAATCATGTGGGGTATTTTAAATAATTAATATCGTTATTTTACCGATAAATCGAATAAAATTTATTTAAGTCCATATATGGTCACGAAAATCCGTATAAATTTTTGAACATTTATCTACTATTTACTTAAGTGCCTCGTAAAATTTTCATGTCCAAAAGACATCATTTAGTATTTATTTTTTATATTTTACCGTTTTCTAACTTACCGATTATTAATAACCGAGTAAAAATTATTAAGGTCCTTAACCGTCAACAAAATCTTCCCAAAATTAACCAATTTTAGTTATTGTCCATATGAGTATGTGATAAAAATTTCAAATCCATATGTCTTTATTTGGTAATTATTTTATATTTTACTATTTCACAATTTACTGATAAACAATTTAACGATTATTCAAAAATCATGAAAAATTTCAAACTAAATATATTCTGGACAAATCTTTTTAGAGACATTATAATATATTTTTATTAATTAGTTTTGATGATCAAGAGTTTATTTAATACCATGTTTTATAATAAGAGTATTTAACACCTTAAAATCTATTAAAATATCAATTTAACGAATAAATTTCAACAAAAATATCCAAGAGATTTTATTAACATATAGCTACAGGAAATTACTTCTAAAATGAATTTCAAATATTTTTAAAGTTCATATAATCATTTCCATCACAATAACTTTCACAAAGTAGTGTTAAACATCCCTTTAAACATACAACAATTCATAAAATTAACATGTATGATTTCCACAATAATAATACATGTAATAAATTATTCCATATCCAAAATTATCATTTTGATATCATTTTTCAAGATTTAAGACCTTCTCTTTGGGAATTTCATTTTTAAAAACAAGTTTATACACAAACTTTCCCAACTTGTTTTTAAATCCTTCAAAAATCACCCCATGTGACATACCTCGACTCCAAGCCTATATAAATAATCCGTAAGCTCCCACGTAAGCTCTTATGTGTTCTTAGAAGTGGTTCCAACTTCGGGTCCTTACCCTTCAAGTCTCAACTCCAACTCTTCAACTAAACATATTGCATTCATCCAAAAATCAATAATAATTTTGGATTTCTAACATGCACTTAACTTTCCTTAGTTGGAGTTGTTAAACTAATTCTTGTAATGATTTTTAACATATTTTGAGTATACTTATTATGTTGCGCAACATACTTAATCATGTCCCATAATTTTACTTAATTCCTTAAAGTAAGAAAATTTATATGTTTGTTGAAATACATCTTCTTATTTTCTATTATGGCCGATTTTTATAGATTTATAAGCGATGATTTTCTTAGTCTTAAAGATAAAATACCCATTTTGTAATGATCGTATTTTATAGAAGGATTCATGTAAAAAAAATGTTTTATATGAACAAGTTCTAACAAAAAGTAGTGGAAGAAAGAAATGAACATAACTTACTCTATACTTGATGAATTTCTTCAAGTTTAGTGTCTATGGAAAGCTCTTGAAATGAAGATTATTTTTATGGGAGATTTAAGTTTATAAACATAAATTTTCAGAAGTTTTAGATGGATTTTTGAAGAAGATTTGATGAGAAAATAAGGTGCTTTAGTAGTTAAAAGTTTGAAGGATTCTAGTGTTTGTTCATGGATGAACTTGAGAGTAATGTGCTGGGGTTTATGGCTGATTCATTATTCAGA
This sequence comes from Amaranthus tricolor, assembly GCF_026212465.1. NCBI lineage: Eukaryota > Viridiplantae > Streptophyta > Magnoliopsida > Caryophyllales > Amaranthaceae > Amaranthus > Amaranthus tricolor. The sequence goes on along the minus strand of NC_080062.1, from coordinate 9,529,752 downwards.
AAATAGAGTGTTTTTGCTTCAAATATTTGCCTCTTGCATGCTTATAATGATGCACAAGCTTTGGGGTAGAACAAAAGGAATTTTGGATAGTGTGATTGGCTTAAGTGTGTAAGTGAACAAGGAGCTACTAAGGGGATTGGGGACAGCCATATTGGCTGCTATTTGGGGCTGATTTGCGGTGCTTTTGTCCTCAATTTAGTCTATTATGGTGTAAGAAAGGTTTATCTAAGATAGTTTAAAGTTTGGATAAAATTGTTATACGTGTAACAAGTTATGTAACTTGTATTTCATGTTTAAAAATCATTTGTATATGTGTATGAAATATTTAATTTACTTTCATCATGGTTAAATAACATGATTAGGTAATAATTAAAATTTTCTCAAACTGTTATGGGTAGTTGCTCAACTTTAAGTTTTACCTCCAAAGTTTACGTTACTTGTTACGATTCATAATCACGTTACGAATCAACAAGTTTATAATCATCGTAGAGATTTTTCAAATTACTACAATCACTAATTAAATTATAATTAGTAACGAATAAATATATAAAAAAGAATTAGGCACTAAAAACGACTAGTGAAATCTCATAATAATGCGACTGTTTCAGGCTACATCCACTATCTAGCCTAGGATTAATATTAATGTATTTAAAGGAAAAATACAAAACTTGAAGAAATTACAATGAAGAATTAGTTTAAGGGAAGAGATGAGCTAATTAAGGAGTATACATGAGCAAGGAAGGTAGTTTAGTATAATGAGACTTGGTGCCACATAACATAAGGTATATGTGAGTATATATAGGAAAATAAACAGTGAACAAATGGGACAACAACATAGATAAAATAGAAGCAACAAAAACTGCATGCAACAGAATCACACAGAGGCTGCCAGGGGCTGTTCTGATTTCCTTTTTGCTTGACTTTCCTTTTTCATGTGTCTCACGGTCTCCTATGCTTCTTACCTTAATCATAAGACTAATTTCTTGCACTTCAACCCTTTACATGTCAAGATTTCACTACCAATAGTACAATAAAGTACTATTGATTCCCACACAACCAATCACGAATATGTGATGTGTCCTCTTATAACTTCACTAACGCATTTGTTTAATTTTCTTAATTTTATTCTTGATTACTTGGTAAGCATAAGTCACCAATAATCCTAACATCTATAAAAATAACAAATAATTTTCGTTACATTTTTAGACGAATAATGTAAAAATAAATAAAAATTTAGTAATTTTGTTTAATTACTCAAATCTTTCTTCATTCACTATAATAATATCCTAACATTCTCTAATAACGTACGGAAGCAAAAAGCTTTCATCCAAAGTAATAAAAGTATATATTAAAAAAGACTAGAACAAATTAAGTCAAATTTGTTTAATGTGCAAAAATCATTAGTATACCTTTTGCTTTTCAAGGTGTTTACATTTCTAGCTTAACTTTATGGCTAGCTAATTTATTTATATATATATACCATGATGATAGAGCTAAACAATGATCACTTTCATCACTTCACATTTTCATGCAAAAGAGGAAATGAGAAAATTATTATCATCAAAAACTACCATATATTTCTTCCTACTTATTTCCATTACCTTTGAACTTATCAAAGGAAATGAAATTAACCATCTTTTTTCATTCAAAGCTTTACTAAAAGACCCAACTCATTCCCTTTCAAATTGGAATCATTCCCTTTCCATTTGTAATTGGAATGGAATTACTTGCTCACCCAAAAAACCCCATGTCATTAAAACAAACCTTTGTAGCAAAAACCTCTCTGGCCAGCTTTCTTATTCGTTGTTTCTCCTTCCTTTTGTTGTGTTTATTGATCTTTCTAAAAATCAACTTCATGGGAATATACCACAAAATCTAAGGTTGTTGAGTAATTTAAGGCATCTTGATCTTGGTGGAAATGGGTTTAGTGGGGTCATTCCTGAGGAGTTAACGTTATGCAAGAAGTTCGAAACCCTTGACCTTAGCCATAATCTACTTTCGGGCACTATCCCTTCGAGTTTGGGACAGATGCTGTAACACCCGAATTTCCGACCCCTTGTTTCCCCTGAATTTCCAACCCCTTAAACGAAATCAGAAATCGTGAAGGAAGGAAGGAAATTCGGGTGTTACAGATGCCCTTGTTGAAAAAATTAAACTTGTCGTATAACCAACTTTTTGGGGGTGTTACCCTTCACAATTAGGGCATTTCTAGCCAACAATTTGAGTGTCGTTGAAGGAAATGCTCTGTGTATTAGTGATCACCTATACCCTACAAGTGAGTTGCCACCATGCCCAAGTGTTAAGGAGTTTACTACCCCTTGGTGGGGCCAAATAGTATCTCTATTTGTTGTCATATTTGTTATTTTGGTCATTGTGGGTGTGCTCATCATCATGGAAGGCCGAGGCAAATATGCTAAGGCATACAAAGTGTACCCTCGTAATTGTACTAGCTAATTATATAGTAGGATAGTAAGGATCGATCGCAATGAAATTTAAGATTTCATTGATATATATATATATATATATATATATATATATATATATATATATATATATATATATATATATATATATATATATATATATATATATATATATATATATATATATATATATATATATATATATATATATATATATATATATATATATATATATATATATATATATATATATATATATATAAAGTAATTCCAAAATGGAAATTAATTTAAAAATTGTTATAAATTGAATTCACCTTATGAATTTATCTCTAATCATACTTCAAGTCTTTCTTTATTATTATAGTGATGAATGGGTGATGGATCTTAGTTTGATTTGATCCCCTTAATTTATGAGAAAGTCTTATATAGACTTGGTTTACTTGATTTGCCTTAAACCTTGATCCATCTTAGACCTAGTTTTAGACTTGCCTCAAACCCGACTTGAACCTATTCTATACCGAACTTAATTAAATACTTGATGTCTATGTATATGTTATTCACATGAATTACTTGATTTGTATATCTTATTCCACATAAATTTCTCCTCGGTCCTAAATTGATTAGAAAAAATAAGATAGAATTTGGTTAATTAGTTTTCCAATATAAATTAAAGAAGGCATTACCGCACATTTAAAATTAAATCTTAAACCTGTAAATTTTTTGTTAACATCTTCTCTTTTGAAAAACTGGCCCTTTTTATTCGGAGTAAGCTTCTAATCCAAGCTAATAATATTATTATTATTATTATTATTATTATTATTATTATTATTGTTATTATTATGGTTGTTGTTGTAGTAGTTAGAATGGAAGTAGCTAGAAAGCTTTTCATCCAAAGTTAATAAAAAAAAACATATGGAAGCTAATTATAAAAACTCAATTATTGTTTTTTCATTGTAAATCAATCATGCGTGTAAAATTTAGCGTTTTCCCTCCATGATCTTAGGAAAAAAAAGGAGGTTGTGTTCCCACTAAGTAAACAACAAAACATAAAATATACAAAAACAACGACCAAACAAATCAAATGAAGTCAAAAGAGTTTATTATATGCAAATTCCTAACAACATTATATTATTCTCTCCATCCTATGAGTTTATGAGCATTTTTATTTTTGTTGTCTTTTTTACTTAATTACAACAATTTTATTATGAATAATGTCCTCTTTACTTTCTTAAGTTTAATTTACACATTTTCTTTCCTTTTCTCTCACTTTTAATCATATATCCACACATCATACAATTATACCACAAACGTTCTGAAATACTGTAATTGCTACATAAGCAATAAAGATTTTTGGTACTATTTACCATTTAAGTTTCTTTTATTTATTCTAGCTAATGTGTATAAGAAAAAATATAGTTAAATAGGATCTTAATTGAAGCGTCAAATCCCCTATTTTCATAAAATTAACTTTTTTATAATTTTTAAATTTTAATTATACATAACTCTAAATATAAATAATCAAAATAACACATTAAAACATATAAAAAATTAAAATATAACAAAGAATAATGAAATTGTTGCAAACTTTTGGATAGAGGGAGTGTAATTAATTAAAAAATCTCTTGGCTACCTTGATGTCATGTTGGTCCAACTTCAATTATCTCATTTTGTTCATAAATTTCATTCCAATGCATTAGCATTGGGAGAGGTGATATTAGATGGTAATAGAAATTTGTAAACAAAAATTTTTTTTTATTAAAGTTTCATCACCACGGGAATAACATGAAACTTTTGATAAAATTTTGCGCTATAAATTATTCTCATTACTATTATTTAGTACCATTAACCAAACGGGTCCATATAACGTATCACATCGCTGTTGCCACAAATTACAATTTCTCAAAAAATACCATTTATTTCTTCCTTCTTATTTCTATTAAATTTTAACTTATCAAATCAAATGAAATAAACCATCTTTTATCCTTCAAAGCATCAATGAAAGACCCAACTCATTCCCTTTCCGATTGGAAGTATTCCCTTTCTATTTGTAATTGGAATGGAATTACCAATTAGTGGGTCCATACCTAAAACTAGTGGGTACCCTAGTTCAATATCAAAATCAAACATGACCAATTGATCTTCTTAAGGCGTTCATGGAATAAAATTAGTGGGTCCATACCTAAGAAGTTACCCTTATGCAAGAAGTTGGGTACCCTAGACCATAGCATAATCTACAATCTGACAGTATCCCTTAGCTAGGTTTAGGACAGATGTCCATGACTTCATGTTGAGCCAATTGGACTTATCGGAGAATGAACTCTCCGGCGAGATACCGATGAATTTAGGGGTAGAAAAGTAGTTGGTGGTGGTTAACATATTGTATAACTACCTTAGAGGGGTGTCGCCCTCCACAAGGGCATTTTTAAGTATTATTGTGAATGCAATTACAGGGAATGAGCTGTGTAGTAGGACTGATTCTACAAGTTAATTGCTACATTTTTTGCTAACATAAATTCTTGTGAGAGACAATCTTTAATTTGATTGATATATTATCATCTTTTATTTTAACTAACCTTTAATGAATTGAACTTAAGAGACATCTCTCAAATAGACAATCTCTCAAAATATCGACTATTTGGCTAAAAAAAACCCTTCAATCCGTGGTGGAGTTTAGCCATATCCCAATGTGTTATACTTATTATCCTTATTGTTGTGACATGTGGGTGTCATCATCTTCAGTAATTGTTGAAACAATTTTGATTTTCACAAATTCTCAAATGATAGACCATTTTTATTAGACTAAATTCTAATCAATGTATATTTACTGTTTTAAAGTGATCACTTTTAGTTTTAAAGTGATCACTTATAAAGTATAAATGATCACTTTAAAAAGTGATCAATACGAAAAATAAACTTATTATATGAGTTTGTCTCATGATGAGATAGTCTCATACAAGGCTTGCTGATTTGATTTTTATTATTGATGTTAGAAATTCAGCATATGCTTTCCGTAAACAAATATTTTTAATTGTGACGGTTTCACGGTGTGTTAGTTTTTATTGGATTGGTTCATTGTACATTTACTATATTAAAGTGATCACTCATAATAATATTAAAGTGATCACTTATAATAACATTAAAGTGATCACTTATAACAACATTAAAGTCATCACTTATAATTTTAAAGTGAACTTTTTATAGTTTTAGAGTGATGATTTATATTTTTAGAGTGATTACTTATATAATGTTAAAGTAATCAACTAAAGAAATTGGCTAATGTGAGACATCTAATACAATAATTGTTGGTCAGTATAAGTCTAATATAGATTTGGTCTATATTAATTTTATTGTGAATTCTTCTTTAAATTTTTAATACAGAAACTCATGCTCCCCATTCTCCACTCATTTGTCACACTAAGTAATACCCTCTTAAGTCAATTAGATGCACACCATTTTTGTGTCGATGTACAAGACCTATATGCTTTTTTATGAATAATGTGTTTATGAAATATTTATCTTGAATATTTTACATTTAAATTGAAGAACCTATTAGGGTATATTCTTTCACAAAAAAAATTTATTTTTTTAATGAGTCAGGAATTATTAAATAATAAAATTTTTATTTATATAGAAAGACTTAAATTAATGTGATTCGTTGTAAATTGCCACTTTTTCCCTTCACTATCTTCAATATTATTGTGTAATTTAATAAATGTTGTAGATTAAGTGATCAAAAAACAACCTCAAATTTAGTTGTCATGCATAAGTGTGGAAGAGTTATGTATTTTAATGGTTAACAACTCATTAGATGCGAAAAACCTGTCAATGTTATTTGTAAATAAGATTATATATGAAAACAAAGGGTCATCATAATCATAAGAATACAAAAAACTATATCTACAATGTCAAAATTTTAAGATTAGAGAGATACCCTAAGTAATTTTCCTAATAGTTGTTTCGTTAGTGGTATCAAATAGTGATAGTAAAAATAATTTATAATGTAAAATTTCACAAAAAACTTCATATCATTGCCATAGGATGAAAATTTGATCACAAAATTTTTTTTAACAAATTTCCGTTACCATCTGAATACCACCTTTTCCAATAATAATGCATTGGAATCATTTTCTGAAGAAAATGAAATAATTGAAATTAGACATACATGGCCATCAAGGTAGCCAAGAGATTTTTCAACTAAAATTACACTAATTTTCATTCTCATTACCACTGTTTGTTACTACCTACCAAACAAGACGTAAAAGTTTTGATACACATATTAAATATCATAACATCTTTATGTATTAAATTTTGTTGTTATTTATTCTTGTATTTGGCGTATTTCCTCAAATTTTCATCCATTTTTTTATTTATTCTTGTATTTGCGAGTCACAATATTTTCTCTGTTTCAAGTCCTTACTTTTGCACGTCGGGTAATATTTCAAGACCAGCTGGTACATCTTTAAAAAAGGAGCCTGAATGGAGAAATTTTGAGGACCAGTGCCAGACCCTGACCTAAAATAAAATTATAAATTTATATTTAATTTTAATAGAGTATTTGGTATTTAGCAATGAGAATTTGAGGATAAAAAGTTTAGAATTGGGATTGAAAATTAGAAATTGTTAAAATATAACTCAATCCATTGTTTGGTATGTTAATGGAATAATTTGAGAATTGTAATATATCTTGTTTGGTAAGTGAAAATGGGATTGAGAATAAAATGAAGTTTACTAATTTACCCTTTCTATCTTGTTTGGTTAGTGAAAATGGGAATAGTTTGAGTATAAGAATTGTAAAATCTAATGTTTGGTTTGTAAAATACCAACTACAAGAGTATGAATGTCTTTTAACATTCTTCCCCCAATTCCCTCCCATTTAATACTAAACCCCCTCTGTTAATAGATTGTTGGGAATTGATTGAGATTTTATCTTATTTTCAATCTTAATTTTAATGTCATTCCCATGAACTAAACATGTGATATTTACCTTTGGGGAATTTTAATCCCATTCTCACCCTCTAATTTCTCCTACCAAACACACCTTAATATTATATTTGGATAGCAAATTAGAAGAGAAAAGAAAGATTGTAAACGGGAAGGAAGGGGGAAGAAAGGGATAACACTCTATTATTTGTATAGGAACAAAAGGGAGGGGAAAGAAAGAAATTTCATTTTCCTTTCAAATCTTTCCTCTAATTAAGAGATTTGGATGTTAACAAAATGAAGGGAGTTAATCCCACCAAATTCCTTCCCTCCAAACAGCTAGTCTCTTGGAGAATGTCTCTTTGAAAGACGTATCTCAAGCCCAGCCCATTAAAGATTAATGTCTACTTACCGTATTCTTATTGCCTACATACATTATCCTTAATGCTAACTTACTGTATCTTTAATGATTACTTTTAATATTTTAAATGTTTACTTACGTCATTCTTAATACTTATTTATAATATTTTTTTAAAAAAATGAGCGGGCTCAATTGGAGATGGTCTCTCAAAAAGACCGTCTCTCACAATAATTTGTGCCCTTCAAATCCTCTTCTTTTCTTTTTGCTATCCAAACAAGGGGATCTCCATCCCTCCAAATCATTTCCTTTCTTTTTCCTCCATTTATCTCAATCCAAACAAGGCTTAAGTATCCAAAATTTAGATTCTGATATGAATGCTTATTACTCTTAAATTTTTGAGACACCGGCTTGGAGCTGAATTCATAGTGTTCAATTAGACTAAACTCGAACCATTAGGGTTCAAAAAATTAGAATCTTATCCTTTAAATAGTGTAGAATCCAATTCCATTGAACACTTGCTCATTTGTACTTATATATGATACCACTTTAACTACAAATGATATACACTACCTTGTGCTCTTGAATTTGCATCAATTGCAAATAGCGGTATTATTGAGGGAATACGAAACTTTAATAATAAATAAAGAGAAAGTAAATTGAAAAATGTGATTAAGATTAAAAAAATATATATATATATGGTCTTTTTTTAAACAAGCTATGATCACTTAACAACAACAAAGTAAATCCTCCTTTAAAAGAATACTCCCCTATTTGGTGGTGCTCCCTTCTCACTCTCTCTAGAGTTTCATTTAGACGTTGATAAATTACAAGTGCACACATTTCACCACTCATTTTTATCATGCTTCAAGATGCATTCTTAAAATTATAGTGATCCAGTTACTCAATATTCACTTCTTAATCACTCAAACAAGATCGGTGCTTAAGCATTAAAAAGCGACGTTCTTGCATATCAAATAAACTCGATTGATAACCAGGTCCGGCAATTCAAGCTAGGTCGGCTACATAGGAGGTAGGCAAATGTATTTGTTCACCTATCAACCAACTAAAATAATTGAAGACAAGATTTGCACTATCGGCCCGTTTGGTAACTGCTACTAAATGCTGGTAATGGTATTTAAAATATCTCTTAAAAATTTTAATGACCATACATATTCTCCTTTAACAATTTTATTTTCTTCACAAAATTCATTCCAATGCATTATCAATTTTTTTTTTTTTGAATAATACATGATTCATTAATAAAGAGTCATACGACATCTACATCAGAGATAAAAATTAGCAAGTACATAACAACTGTAATCAAAGATAATTCAAAATTAACAAAACTACGATCGTCATATATGAGATCTGACAATTTTGAATATCCTCTTCCACATCGTTGTTTGACAAAGCCTTCTACAAGGGGGTCTTTCGATTTGTTGTAGTCTTGAGATAGAATTAAATTTGATGTAGTTTATGTTAATTGCAATTTTAGTGTATGTTGCATTATCGTATTAATCTCTACCAACAAATTAATTACAAACCAAACTTCATGACTCCAAACTCTCACGAAAAAAGATCAAAACTCAATATATTGGTAGAATCAGCCCAATGAATGAATAGAACAACTCTCCTGTAGGGAGGGGATAAATATTTATTCTAATCATACTTAAAAAGCTTAAAACGGATAAATTTAAGGGCTTACCATCTACCAAAAGGTTGATAATAACCCCAAATCAAATATGAAGATTTAAGGTTTTTTTGAGAGAAAAGGAGAGGGAGGCGTTTTTTATACATTACCATTTAAACATGTGATATTAGATGGTAATAAAAAATTGTGAAAAAAAAAACTTTTTATATCAATCTTTCATTACTACTAATTAGTACCATTAACCAAACAGACTGTAAGCTGATTAAAATTCTATCCAACAAACAGCCATAGAAGTAATGAAATTGAAAAACATTAAACAGAGACCAAAAATAGCGTACCAAAAGAACATGATATCATAAATTGGGGGGTCAAAAGTGTAGAAGTATCTCCAAAACATGATTTAGGGCACAGCTCAAAATCAGCCATTCTAATGGTATACAACCCCCTTCATGTCTTCCTTAAAAGGCATTCCTAAGTGAAATTTAAAAAATAAAAAAAATAAAATAAAATCCTAACCTATCTAAACTGTTGATTTATCCCTGAAACTAACCACCTGAACAGAATTTTCATACAAATGACCAATTGATGAACATAAAACACATGCATTGTGCATCCTCGGCTTCATTGAACACCTTCCAAGCGACTGCTCGTTCATACGAAATCGGCCTTCCCATGCTCGATATGCAAATACCTCCTTGTAGGCAAATGAAGCCCTACGAATAGTACAAGAAAGCAAATGATAAATCAAAACCATTTACGTTGGTTTAGCCATCCGCAAAGACCGAATATTACACTATCAGAATAGAGGTTAACCAAAAATTAGGTGAATTATAATAAGAGTGAATAACGACAAGAATTACAACTTGCAAATTCATACGACAAGATATACGTATGTATTTTTCTTGGTTGTAGTTTAGTATTCGATAGAGTCAAATCATAAATAATAACAAATACTAATAAAAATGTTAGAAAATGACAAATGTCATTTTTTAAGAGCCTTAATAAATTGAATTATTTTAGTGGATGATAATATTTATATGATATCTTTTGTTTAAAATTGAAATTAAATTAGATAAAGTATTTGTATGATTTATTATTTTAAGTAAAGTATTATAGTAATTCTAATTATTTAACTTAGAATGTTCAATTTATTATAGTAATTATTTTAAGTAAAGTATTATAGTATGTTGAATTGAATGAAAAAAAGTTATGTATTCAGTAAATATTCTTAAAACAAAAGTCAGTAATTTTTTTTAATTTAAATAAACCATGTATTCGGTAAATTTGATAGCGATAATATATGCTTACATTATTATTTGAAATTATTTTTCATATATTTCCGTACTAACAATTTCGTGCATTGCACGAGTTCTTGTGAACGAGATTTCTCACGATATTTTATTTTTAGTCATATAGTCGGCCCCATACTTTAGGAATATGACTTCAGCATTGTTGGCATTGTTATGCTAGAGAAAACGAGAAGACAGACGAGTTTGCATATACAATATACATATAAGCATTTGCTTACCTGCTGCATTATCTGAGGCAGCTCGGTGAAGAGCGTTTTCCGGCCTTGTTCATCAAAAATCTTCTCTAATGTAATATCTTGCAGCGCAATGAGGGTAGTCTCTATCATGTCGAGTCCTGCTTGATTCGCAAATGTGAACACTGGCAGTGCCTGCATAACATGAATTCAACAAAGGAAATTACTTGAACGCGTTCATCAACATTTAATTATGCATGAACTCATTCCGGAGCTAAGAAATGAACTACGATTTTCATCAAGCAGCAAGATGATACCTTCAACGAGCAGCACAAAATGGCGTCCGAATGGTGCCACAAACTTTTAAGTACAGAATCTCCACCTTCGTTATTGGGTTTAAGCAATTTGACGCCTAAATAGAACCTACAAAGGAGGATGGTTTGATATAAATTAATACGTCAGACAATTCATGCCAATTGCCAGCAATATGTAAACAAGGTTAATTTCTAACTCGCGTTATGTTCAAAGGCACTGTCACATAATTCACTAATCTCCTTGCAGATCGCAAATCAAAAAAAACGAATTATGGTCGGTTTCAGGTATTTTAGGGTCATTTTGAGCGAATTGTGAATTATAAAAGAAAATTAAGTGGTGAATTATGTTACATTGTTCTTAGCTATATAAACAGAAATAAATGGCGCGGAAGGTTTAAGAGGAAAACCTGTAGCTTTGACAAATCCAACGAGCAAGCATTTGTGCTTCAGGGGTCCCAGGCGATAAAGGAAAACCGTTCAGGGAACCAAAACGAGAAGGGGATAGCGCAGACGCAACCCTTTGGACAGATGATATTATACTCCTAACATATTGTCGTGCCATGGAAGCAACACTCTCTTGTAGGTGTATCTCAAAAGCAAACTGAAAAGCTATAGTCATTACGGATTTCCCACTGCCTGACCCGTTATTATCACCTAGTGCTTTGTTTCCGGTTGAACCAACCTCAAGGGCAGATGTAAGGTCGAGAGTGCACTTTGGACTTGAAACGTCCTGCACCGCATCATTGATTTCAAGTCAATAATTTATGCAAAAGAAACAACGATAAAAAATATAACTTTGAAGGCAAAAACAATGGAGAAAGTAAAAGGTCACCTTTGAAGAGTCAATGGGAATGATTCTGAAACCAGAAGGAAGAAGAGGAGCATCGTCAGAGAATGATGCATCTATTGGAGCAAATATCAGTTCTGCGCATGCGCCTACAGCATTTTCATCTACTCCACTACAAAGCTGAGAAATCAAAGAAAACCAGTGGTTAGTGCAATTTGAGTGCATCATCATCATCATCAACCCAATATCCTGCTCGAAAACAGGGTTTGGATGATGGAAGGTAACGAACAATCCATACCCGTACTCCCTTCAAACAGAGGACTAGAGGAATGCGATTTTACACCCAAAAAGTGAGAGCAATTCGAGTGCGAGTCTAAAACATAGCAAAATTCGAAAACAAATGCCCGAAGTTTTTTGTTTACATTCTTTCTTTGATCACATATTATATTAATTGGGAAAATAGCAGTATGCTTACTTGAAGTAGAAATATGTCTCCCGGCATGAACATGTCTTCCCGATAATGGCCAAGATTTTCTAGCCGAACAACTTCCATGAACTGTTAAAAGGAATTATTGTTAGTAACTCTATATCATCTTTAGATTGAAATAATATCCACAACACACAAGACTTGATGAAATAATAGGATGTGATTGCTTGCCTCTTCGTTTTCAATTGTGTGCGCTAGAGGAAGTATGACCTGACCCCCAACACAACCAGTACGAGCGACTGGAATGGCACAAGGAGCAGCCTTGACAGCTGCTGCAGCATAAGCATCAATGCCGCTGTCAGCCCATTCTGATCGATGTTCTCGTAAGAACCGTAGGAGCACTGCTGGAGGTACATTCTGCAAAATAACAATTTAGGACAAAATTAGTTCCACATTGTGGGGAACAAAGGTGATCCACACATTAAGGAAACAAATAGTAGAAACAAAAGAATTCTAACAAAAATAATCCATCTCAATTTAGACAACTGAAACTAGTATTTTGATTTTGAACGATGATCAATCAAACAAACAAGTAAAATTCTTGGGATGTAACCTATGTTACTCGAACTCTTCATTTTGTTTCATGTACCCGGGTTCAATCCTTGATGCTCGGACATTTGTATGGCATTAGACACTTCATTTTACGCGTAAAACTGAATATTTAGATGTATCCGACACTTGGATACGTACCAGTATCCTACATCAGTACCCGAGTCCAAGTAACATAGGATGTAACCAGTTCTCAAATTAACCAAAAATACAAAAATATCATAATGTTGTGTTCTAAGCTCGTGTAGCTTATTGTACTTGATTCACTTCCTTCAATTTAACAATCAAAAAGTTTTTGTTCACCCACCTGTAAGAGCATGGAAGCTCGAGCACATAGCATAGCAGTACCCACAGATGGAAATTCATTATTGTAGAATTGATTCACACCCATCATTTTGCTAGGGGAAGAATTAACAAGGAGTGTCACATCATCAATCCCGTCACCGTCCATCATAGACCATCCGTCGTCCATAAATCCATTCACAGCTTCGTTAAAACCCCTGTGCAGCAATATCATTGAACTAAACGTATTAGATTTCAGTTCAGCCCGGTATACCAATATAGTCACAGATATCAGGAACTTACTTGCTCAACCTCTGGCTGAAACCACGTAAAGCTGCAGGACGTCTACCAAAGCCAGCAACATTCGGTTGAGACATCTCCTGAGAAATCTGCCTTAATTGCCTTAAAGCCTGAAAAACAAGCAGATACGAGTATGAGATGATCTCATCCCAGAAATTCCATCGAATTCTCATCAGAGATGATGAACAATGATCTTACAGCCATAGTTGTTCTTTGAGCGAGCAAAGTCGATGACTCGTAAAGTGGGCGCAAAACTTCAGGTACCCTCCATGGCTATAGTTCGTCGACAATCAACGAGTTAGATAAATATTTCGTTTTATGACGCAGATAAATCATGCACAATGTATAGGATTCACGTACCTCAAGGTCCATATGATCAACGATGTGAATTATAGACCCACCCCCTTCACAGGGTCTAATAAAATACCCACTAGGCAAAATTTCCGCTCTCACAAAATGTTGTACTGATGGTATACTTGGACCGTTCTGAGTGTTGTTTAGTGATCTCTCGCAGATCTAACAAAAACGAAAATTTCTTCTGAGATGAATTGAAAACGCAAGATATCCATGAAATCATGCTTCGCAATTGTTATTCCATCGGGTCCAAATTGCTTACCACGACACTTCCATCTTCTAAAAGAGATGTGTAGCGCATCAACCAGAAATCACGTGCTGGGGCCAAAGTTGTAAGTGCATAGAGCTTCAGAAACACAAAAGCAAACTTTAGAATCATAATCATTATTAGAGATTGAGCCCCGAATAAAATCCTGGAACAAGTTTCTCGGAGTTTACCTGCAAATACAGTAGTTCTATGGTTCCCCCATTTGCAGTCGACATCACATTCATCACATCCACAGCTCGGCAATCACGATACCATGAAAGCCGATCTTTAAGAATTTCGGCAACTCTTGTGGGTTCTAGACTCACAAGGCCGCATGCACGAGCTGCAACTCCAGTGCATCCATGAGAAATGGCAATGATTCCAATGGAATCCGGACCAGGCTGTCAAAGAACAAAAAACTTATGTATTAATAAAACCCACTTATACCCATCTTACAAAAATCCAAAATTCTAAAGACCGAAATCACCCAGCCTCGCGGGTAATTTATTTATCAGGGTTTGGTGGGTATTTAAGAACATAAGATCTACTTCTTTTGTAAAACACATCGGTTCAATATGGTTTCTAATTAGTTAGAAAAGGATATAGAAAATTTGAAAAGAATAAAGAACACTGTATTATTCACCTTCATCCCGGGCATTTGGATCCACTCGACAGCGGTTCCAGTAGCCTTCGATAGAAACTCTGTTAAAGTCTCCTCTGCAATAGACACGAGTCTAAAACAAACATAAAAGGTAAGAAACAGTTGTAAAAACCTAAAGCAAATAGCACAAAATTGATCAAAAACCGAAACAAAGTAGAAATCCCAATTACCCTGCAGGGCTAGCGTCTTTTGGAGGACGCTGAGAGGTTGCTTGTTGCTGGCCGCTTGTCACCACTGACTCACAACTGGTATCTGTAGTGGCTAGCGTTGCCGCCTGCATATAAGTAACAAAGCCTTAATACTAGATCAGCAATTCATGTAACTAAAAACTAAAACCAAACTAAATAATGGGCTAACTAAAAAACTGAATCAACATTTCAAGTAAAAACACGATCGAATAAACCAAAATAGATAACTAGAAAAATCGGAGAATAAAAGATGATTGTTCTTACATTTTGAGTCTGTTGGCGAAAATAACTATTTTCATAAACCAACTGACCCACTTGCTTTTGCAACCTATCGTTCTCCTCCATTAACAGCTTGTTCATTGCTGTCAATTTCCGATTCACCGCCAGCAATCTTGATGACTCATTTCTCTGCTTCTCCCTACATCTGAACATCCCCGAACAACCAAAAATGTTAATAAATCATCGTAAGACTTAAGGAAACAACGATAAGTAACAAAGCAGATGAACAAACATCATACCTTCGGTTTTGAAACCAAACTTTAATTTGTTTGGGCTCGATGTTGGAGAGAATAGGGCATTCCCGAATAAGCTGTTGGCGACGAAGAGAGCTGGGTTTGGGACATTCATGGTAAAGCCTCTCGAGGGCTTCAACCTGCTCAGGCGTATACCGGACATACTTTCCGGCATCGGCCCCCATTTTGTTCGCATCCCTGCAGGCCGAGCTCACAGCCATCATCCCTTAAGATTTATATAACTCACTTCAATCTTGAAATCCCTATAGATAAAGAATATAGTCCAACCAAAAAACTTGTCACTTAAAATATAATGCTAGAATTTCTACCCCACTACAAACAAACAAAAACTAAGAGTTAATACAAACATCTTAAATGGAAAAAGGGTTACTTAGATTATGCCAAACCCACAATAATTATCCCATAAGATTCATTTTTATCACCATAATCATAAGTTAAAAAGAGAATCGGTCTTGTTTCAGTAGAGGGTATACCCCATTTCCCAGGTAAAGGTCCTAGATTCGATTCTCATTGCTCTTCCCCTAACCCTTCTCTTCCCTCGGCCCGCCCTATACTCAAAAAAAAATGTAAATCCAGACTATAAAGAAAATCACCTAAAAGCTTCAATTTCTACAGCATACATAGAGTATCTAGTGAAGATATGACATCAACAAGTATTTCAACTGAGTTTTTGTATAAGTGAATCAGAATCATCAAAGCATTCAATGTTGAACACCAGTCAAAGAGGAAAAGAAAAGGCAAAGAAAGAAAGAAACATCCCAAATTCCTAAACCTAAATAGTTGTTCCATTTTTTGAAAACTCCCATAAAAAGGATTGAGATTTGAGAATTTTGAAGAACCTAGAAGGTTTATTTTCTTCTTTTTCTTTATTCTAATAATTCTTCTTTTTCTTTATTCTAATAATTCTAACTGGCATATTCAAATGAATTGGCAATAAATTCTTCTAAAGTTGTAGAATCTTGTAATCTCTCATTATCTAAGAGTGAATTTCACACCTCTAAGAACCTTAAATATATGGGAACAAAGCCACATACTTTTCATATCTCCAGCTAACAGTAATACCAGAACAACTCAAATAGAATCTAAAGATCTAAAATTTGGATAAACAAACAATAAAATATTTTTTTTCATATTAAGATTAAAAGTTTTTACTAAATGAAATGCATCTAGTAACTTAAAGATCCAAACTTTTTCAACAAGAGATGTTACTTCTACATATCCAAATCAAAATTACAATCCATGATTTCTTTTTACCTCAAAAATTTCAATCAATATCTAGATAAACAAACATTAAATTTTTCCCATACTCATTCTCTTTCCATTTCAAAAAAAATACATGAAAAACAGGTAGAACCCATAAATAATTTGTGATAAAGATCCAAACTTCTTCAACTAGAGAAGTGAATTCTACATATCCAAATTAAAATCCATGGTTTCTTTTACCTAAAAGAACTTCAATATTAGGATATAAAAAAACAATTAAAATAACTTTTTTCAAATCAAGATTGAAACTTTTTGCTCAATGAAATGCATCTAGTAACTTATTAACTTCTATTCTTTCTCATTCCATAACAAAAGGTTTTGCATGAAAAAATAAGAAAGAGCCCATGAATAATTTTTGATAAAGATCCAAACTTTTAAACAAGAGAAGTTAATTATACATATCCAAGTTGAGGTTATAAATCATGGTTTCTTTTTACCTCAAAGAACTTCAATATTTAGATAAACAAACAAAAAAATACTTTTTTCATACAAAGACTAAAACTTTTTTCCCAATGAAATCCATCTAGTAATTTCATTAACTTATGTTCTTTCTCATTCCACTTAAAAAAGTGTTACATGAACAAATTAGGAAGAACCCATAAGTAATTTGTGATAAAGATACAAACTTTTTCAACAAGAGAGGTTTATTCTAAAGAATTTTACCTCAAAGGAGTTCAATGCCTTGACCATTGCTGTGCCACAAAGCGATTTGGAAGTAATTGAAGAAGTTGAACAGAAAATGAAATAAAATGAGTAGGGTGTAGAGTGTAGTTATGGAGTACTAGTATTGTTTTATATGGGGAATGGGGAGTTGCTTCGTATAGAAAATGGGAAGAAGAGAAAGGGGTCATGAAATACCGGGTTAAATGAGAACTTTTCTTTATGATTTTATTTTTAACGCAAATTCTCAAACACAAATTATAGCGACAAACTGTCTTTTTTAAGAGACGCATTATATATATATATATATATATATATATATATATATATATATATATATATATATATATATATATATATATATATATACTTCCTCCGTTCCTTAATACTTGCTACATATTCCATTTTGGGAAATTTCACAATACTTGCTACATTTCCATTTTTGGTAATAAATCAATCATTTAAAATTCTACCTACCCCTACTTTTATCCTACTCTATACCTCTCTAACTTTTTTACCTACCATTATTTAATCTTTATTTATTTCCAATTAAAATTAATTTTCCCTCCATATTTATTATTCTCATTAAAAACTCAACTAATCTCCCATAACCCACCATCCCAATTAATTATTTCCTCTATTTAAATACACTATCTCAATTAATTATTTCTCCCATTTAAACAAACCTTTCCAACTACTTATATTAATGGTGAGATGAATCTGAACCGTTGGATTTAAATTGCCCAGATCTGACCGTTGATTACCCCATTATATAAATGGACCGGTGCCTTTCATAACCCTAATCCCATTTCTCTTCCTTTGCCATTTCCCCCTCTCCGTCTCTCTCATTCTCTCTGGAAACTTCCTAACCCTAAACATCTTTAGTTTTCTTTCACTTCTTTGCGGTTTCTGATTTCATTTCTTTGGTTTTCTTTCACTATTTCTGACGAAAGGATGGATTAGATCTGGTTTTATTTGTGATCTTTGGTTTTGTGTTTGGTTAAAGCTTTACATCTGGGTTTTCCGAAATTTCTCTAGTTCTTCTGGTATATTCTTTATAAACTTTGCTTTAATCGTCATCTGGTATGCTTTGATCCTAAAATCATGATTCTCTTGCATGTTGTTCGTATTTTGATTTTCTTAAAACTTTGATCTGCTCTGTTTTCTTTTTATTTCATGTTTATGTTTCTACGTTTATGATTTTGTTTTTGTTATTTTCTTGATTATGTTTAGTCCTACACCAGATCTGGTTTCAATTATGATTTTGTTGCGTGTTGTTTTTTCGATTTAATTTAATTTTGGACCTGATCTGTGTTCTTTTTACTCTTTGCTTTCATCTGGTGTGATTTGATCCGAAAATCATGATCTAGTTTTAGTACTTTATCAGATCTGGTTTGATTTATATTGTTGCATGTTGTTCTTATTTCGATTTATTTAATTTTGGATCTGATCTCTTTTTTCGTTTTCTCATGTTTATTTTAATTTGATTATGATTTTGATTCTGTTATTTATTTGATTATGGTTTTGGTTTGTTTTAAATTACGAAAACGATGATGTTTTTGTAGCAGTCGATGAGATCTGTTTTGATTAATCATTCTCTTGCATGTTCATTTTTTGATATTTTTAAACTTTGATCTGCTCTTATTTTTTTTATTTAATGTTTATTTTAATACGTTTATGATATTGATTTTGTTATTTTTTGATTATGTTTTTGAGCTGTTTTTAATCCCTAAATCAAGATCTGGTTTTAGTCCTTCACCAGATCTGGTTTAAAATATGATGTTGTATGATCTTGTTCTTATTTCGATTTATTTAGTGTTGGATCTGATCTCTTTTTTTGTTTTCTCATGTTTACTTTAATTTGATTATGATTTGGATTCTGTTATTTTTGATATTTTTAAACTTTGATTTGATTCTTCATTTGATTATGTTTTGTTTTGATATTTTTAAACTTTGATTTGATTCTGAATTTGATTCTATTTTTTTTAATGTCTATTACTAATGATAAGATTTTTATTATGTGTACTTCCTCTGTTATATTTTTGTTGCTACATA
Organism: Amaranthus tricolor; assembly: GCF_026212465.1. Taxonomy (NCBI): domain Eukaryota; kingdom Viridiplantae; phylum Streptophyta; class Magnoliopsida; order Caryophyllales; family Amaranthaceae; genus Amaranthus; species Amaranthus tricolor. The sequence goes on along the minus strand of NC_080062.1, from coordinate 9,510,234 downwards.
AGATTATTAAGGAGATGGACACAAAGGAAAAAGCGTGCGACTCTTTAACTGAATCCCAAAGAGAATGTAAAAAATACGATAATGTCTTTGGTTCGTGGTACGATCATTATTATTTGAAATGTTGGCAATTAAATTGTGTTGAAGATCCTGATCAAGAACCCCCACCTTGGTACTACGGTTTACCAGATGAGGAGGATTATGCATTAATCGATAAGGTGCAACCTAAGCAAAAGAGGCCACGCAAGACGACAATTTGTGGTCTTAACTCATGAGCATTCTAACTTATTTTTGATATTATTCATGATGTTTATATTTATTGAAAATGTTTTTTTTGTTAATGTCTCAATGATGATTGTTATTTGCTTGATGAAATGTGTAGATAGTAGTGTGTTTCATTGCCACCTTAGAGTTAAATCATGAGCAGTAGATATTAACACATGGTTAATGTGTTTTGTCTTATTGCCGGTTCAAGCACTAAGATGAGGCTGAGATACCTACATTTGCACAATTTCAAATGATGATTAATCGTTAAATCTGAGAGTTAAATAAACGTACACAAGTGAAAATTGGAATGATGAATGATGTTTAACTTGCTTAGTTTTTTTTTGTGACATAACTACCTCAATGACTAAATGGAGAGGTATGCATAATTGTATACTTACAAAATGTTGTCATACATACTGTTTTCTTTACAAAATGTCTACATATTGATAATTAATTTCAATCATCTTGCGGAAGATCATTGAGATTAATTATACCATGAGATAAAAATTGTCGTGCTGCATCAATTAGTTCTTGTGGAATTTCTAATTGCCTGGGCAGCATACCCAGCCTGTCCAGTCTTTGTTTTCCAATGTGTGGATTCTTATAGTTATTACCGCCTTTAGCTTTTAGTACCTCTATCATGCACAGTTGATACTGTATCCAAGTGTAGTTTAAAAGCTTTGGTTCAAAAGTGTCATATGCATCATTGACTGCCTTTATCAGATCATTGAGGTCTTTGGGGAATGACTTGAATTGAATTGATTGCAAAGCACTAAACAATCCCAAGTCCAAGATGTTCATATCTGGACTAGAGGCTGGTTGACAAACAAGTCTTATGTTAAATCCGTCTTTCTTTGCTTCTTCATTGAATGCATGATCATTTATTAAAATATGTGGCTTGGCGTTATCTTGTTGAATCCATATATCTTTCACCCCATTTGCTGGCCATTTTGATCTTATAGCTGGTAGCACTTCAGTGATTAGTTTGTCTCGTAGAATGTCGCGTGTAACTCTTGTTATTGCTCGTAATGTTGCTGTACCCGCTGGTCTGTTTTCTGACCTCCTCACTGCATAATGAGTTTCTGTAAACGGAAAAATTCCTATTTTCCCATCCCACAACACTTCACCTGTAGCATTAATGTGAGGTCTTGCAATAGCTGCTATAAACATCACTTTGCCTATGAAATTTTTATTTTGCACACATCTATATGGTTCCTCCTCTTCCCAAGGAAATAAGTAATACCTTTGTGTTGCCCTACTCATGTAGAACCATTTTTCATCTATGTGCACAACATTATACATAAGTGAGAATTTTGGTATGTTGTCTACAGTGGGTGGTATTACTTGGGATAAAATGAAGTTGACTCTTCTCATTTTGTGGTCATGAGAAAGTTTTGGTTTAATAGAATTCGTATGTGCTCTAATAATATCGGATTTCATCATTCTATAAACTTGTGAATGACCAATGCCTAATGCAGAGGCCATTGCTCTAATTGTGGTTCTCTTTTCAATCGGAACAGCATTCAGCAAATTCATGTCAAAAACTTTTGGTTTCCTACCAACTCTTCCCCTTTTTCTACTATTAACATCAATTAAAATGCCATTTTGCATTGATGTTTTGGCTGATTCCCACAGCCTTGATATTGTCCACCTAGATGTGTTATGTTGCATTGCAATTGTTTTAATTGTACCCCGTGGCAAACGTCTATCTGATTCTGTGGACAAACTAGTTAACTGTTGTACAATTAACTTTCTGGTCTCAACTGGTAGTTCCCTCTTACTACCTACTGGTTGCTGTCTTAATGTTTCTGTTTCTGTTTCTTCATGTGTTAATGTTTGACCATGGCTTATGGGTTCCTCCAAACTCAAACTGACATCGATGTTTCCATAATTCTCACTTGTGTACTCATTATAAATGTCATATTCACAATCTATATTAAGGTTTTCAAAAAAAGAAATAAATACCTCAATATCAGGATTAATGAATTCCTCTTCTTGAATTTGAACCTCAGCCATTTGTTGTTTTGATTGCTTGTTGTTGGTTTTGTAGAGTTGATGAAAGAAATAGGTTTGGATCCAAATTCTTATGAACTTTTTAAAAGGGGAGGACAACAGATGAAGAAATTGAAATGAAGAAGTGTTGAAAATTTTAATGCTGACTATAGAAGAATTTGATCTATTTATAGAAGATGAAATGTGTTAATGCTGACTTTTGTGTAAAAATTTTAACTTTTGCTGATAATTTGTAATATTGGAGGGAATTATTTGGGTGGGAAAATATTTTTTGGGGGGAAATGAAACTGACATGTAAATTAATCTGCAAAATATTACCTAATCTTAACTATTTTTCCTTTTTCTTTTAAAATTAACAACAACAAAAACATCAAATCTTATAAACTCAACAGTAGCCTATGAAGTAGGTGTTCAGCATTCTTAATATTTGTGCCAAACCTAATGTAGCATTTAAATCAGAACGGAGGAAGTATGTGCTATTGAATTGGTTGGTGTATATTTTATGTATAAATTGATAACTTAAATTTAACGGTTGATTTTAGACGAGACGGCTTTATAATGAGACCGTCAATTTGAGTCGATATAATTCGCGCGTGTAACAACTTGGGCGTTTTCTTCATTTTCTAAGCATTTTAAACTTTGATCTTAAAGGTATCAATTTTGACTTTAAAGTATCAATTTTGAAATTTGATAACTTTGAGGTCAAAATTGATAAATGCCCAGAAAATTAAAATGTTAAAACTCGCGCGTGAAATAGGCCGGCTCACACTTCATCTTAACTTACGAAGATCTCGTCCAAATTTTCTAAAATTTTGAAGTGATAATTAAAAAAAAATATTATAATTTATAACTTATAAGGCCTTTTCTCATGACGAGAGGTTATATCATACAAAGCAAGTTGTTATTTTAATTTTTGATTATTGAAATTAATGTATTGATCGTTATATAATCAATTTCAATCGTATTTAATTAAAACTTTGACATTATTATTAGTGTTGTTAGGTAGCGGTGCTTATTTGAGGGATCAGGTCAATTTCGAAATAGGTTTTTAGATCGGTTCAAAATCTGATTTTATGTCTAAATTGTTTTTACATAATTATAAATTCATTCTAATGGCAAATCAAATCGAGTTCGGCTAAAAAGTCGGGTCACTATTAGATTATCGGGTCTGATTTAAATATTTCTAGTTTTTAATGTTGAGTGTGGTGGGCCAGGCGAGGTGGGGTAGAGAATGGAGATGTTTGCTTTTTCTGAAATTGGTCTTGGTACTTCCGACAGTTTGGACTGAAGTGTCCAGTTATTTTGCTATTTTTGAGGCTTTTTTTTATTATTTTTTCAGTGACCATCCTTTGCTGATTCACTGAAATGAAGTGTATGCACAAATCGAATTCATAACTTTATCTGAAAAATGATTTTTATTTTTTAATCGAGATAAAATTTGATTTTTTTATGTTTTTAACACTTTATTAAAATATTCTATTAATTTATATATTTTTCAATTTTAACAGTTTTTTTATCTTTATTTTTTAATTTCTTCTTAATTAGTTCTTAAAAAGATTGTCAAAAAGCCTGCTAATGAATTTATTTTTTCAAAAATTATACAATAAAAAAATTTGAGAAAAACTATCTAATGAGAATTTTATCAAAATTTTTGTTAATAACTACCTTTAAAATACTTCATTTGTGAGAATACTAAATAAACACATTATTATGGAAAACTACCTTTAAAATTTAGTTTCGATAAAAAAATTTAACATTCAAAGTTATAGACAATTTAAAATAAAAAATTCATCAAGTGGTCTATAACAAGAAAAAATTTTATAATCGTCAACTCTTTCTCTGTTTCTTTAAAAACTAATAATAATAAAATATTTTTCTTTATAATATATGATTTAAGCAAAAAATTCAAGCACAATACACTAACACTACCAATACTATCTCATCAACTCAAAAAATAAGACGAGTACGCTTGCTAACAAGAAACACTAGTCATGTGAAATACTCAAAATGCCTTCGGTAAAAATCAAGTACTCAAGCACAAAATACTTCCCTTATTAACTACTGATATTCTTTTCGGCTAGTCTTTTGAGAAACCGTTTCTTGGAGAAACGTATTTAAAGCCCAAACCATTGAGATTAATGTCTACTTATCGTATTCTTAATGTCTACTTACATTATCCTTAATACTTACTTATCGTTTTCTTAATGTCTAATTTTAATATCTTAAATGTCTACTTACTTCATTCTTAATGCCTACTTATAATATTTAAAAATATATATAATAGACCGGTCCGATTAGAAATGGTCTATCAAAGAGGCGGTCTCTCACAAGAATTTATATATTCTTTAAGTAAATGTTAGTTGGGTCTTTTATTAGATTTGTACGTTGTTTTTATTTGTTCACTTTATTATGTTTTACGTTTTCAAAATAAGTTTTGAGTCTATATTTTTAATAAAATAAAATAATACTTTTAATATCTATAAAATTTAGCTTTTTATAATTGTGGTAAACATTATTTAGGGAGTAGTAGAGTAAATAGATTTTTGTTAATTAGGTTTATGGCAATCAACATGCATATGACAATCTCGTAGTGAGTTTGTCTTAGAAAATAAGCAATCAAATTGTGCAAACCACTTGTCACTAACTTGTAAATGGCGTGACTTGTAACCTCGCACTCTCAAGCAGTGTTTGTGCTTTAATATTACTCCCATACTCCTATCCTATCTATAAGGTTGTGTTTGTATAAAGTTCTCTTTGAAAATAATTAATTTATTTTTATTTATAAATTTAATTATAAAATTATAAATAAAGAATTTTAATTTAAACTATGGATTGGTTACAAAATTTGAAATAATAAGGTGAATTGTCACTAATTAAAATAAAAAATTTTGATGTACAAAATGTTTAATTTAAGCCAATTTGGATTTGTAAAGAAAATTATGGTTCTAAAATAAAACATGGGTGTTTTATTGACCTTATTCAATGTTATGTATATTATTATGGATTTTTCAATGAAAATTAAAGATTAATAATTAAATTTATTTTTCATCCACCTTAAGTAAATCAATTTTTTAATTATTGTTAAACGATTTCTCCCATTATATGTATCCTCCTCTGAAAATGTATATTTATAGATTTAAAAGTACTCCTACCAATATATATACATATATATTATTGAATAATTTTATGACTTTTAATTTTCTAAAATTAGGCTATAAATAGGTGGGAATACAATTGGCAAATATAAGTAAAGGACTTATGAAATAAATAATTTATTTTAGATAAAAAAAAATAGTTAGTTGACTTAGTACAATGGAAAAAAACATAAATAGGAAATAACATAATTGTAAGATTATTGAGTAAGGACCACTCTAGCAACAACTCAAAAGACAAAGGGCAAAATTGATTGTCACGCGTAAGTGAAAAAGTGAATCCATTGTTTGCTTGCTTGCTTGCTTTTTATTTTTTAATTTTTATTTTTTTATACTCTTTCTTATTCGGTGTAAGTGTTATATTTAGTTTTCAAACACTATTCAATAGACTTATTTAATATCTAATAAAAGTGTATTTTATTATACATAACAAAAAAAAATCATGAAAAATACTCTCACTAATTAAGAGCAAATGTTTCATTTGATTTTTTGATACTATTAATCGATCGTTATAATTTGTAGTTCATCTCTATTCCAAATGTCAAAATTATAGTCAAGTGGGATATTGTTTGATTCATTTTAATGTAAATTTTAGTAATATTAAATTTTTATAATTTTTAATTATGTACAATTAGGGATATTTAGGATTAAATTAGTGCCTAGTACATAATACAAAAACTATATGGGACAATTAGTGTGAATTAAAGGGAGTATAATTAATAAATCATGATGCATTAAAACGAATGAAATAAGATTTCACTTAACTTTGTTTTAAAAATACAAAGTAAGGGTGAGCTGCTAATAGTATTTAAAAAGTAAATGAAATATTTCAATTAAATATGAAAAATAATTTTAAATTGAATTAAATTAAATATATTATTTTGATTAGGGTTTTAAATTAAATATATTACTATTATTATTAAAGATGAAGGAATCTCAAACTATGAAAAAGGGAAATATAGTAAATGATAGATGAGAGATAAAAGGAAGGAAGGCTAAAGGACAAAATAATGTGGCCTCCTGCATGCGCCACCATGTTTTTGTTTCATTTTTTATGTACTCCAATCCAATATCCATCGTATCTTATTTTCTTATTATGCTTAGCTTCTACTACATCATTCTCAAATCTTATTCATTACTAAATCAGGTTAAATCATTTAATTTCAGAAAATACTTATATTATTTCATAATTCAAATTATTTGAGATATCTTTTATACTAATTATAAATAAATGATAAATACTGATCAAAACTCCTTTACGTAATGTGTTAGTTATGTAAACCGAAATTACACAACACTAAAATAAAAAGGTGAATCCTACTCGATCAGCTAGTCCATCCTTATATATTTGTGGAAATATGATAAATATAGAATATAACGTATATAAATTTAAATATTAATTTTTATATTATATTATAAATGTCATATTTTTATGTCTTTTAAAATCTTGTTTAATTTTTCTAACTTGTCATACTTATCATGGGTTGTTATTAATTTTTTTTATTATGATTATGATACTCTAGTTTAGATGTTCCACTAATATAAACAATAAATTTAAGAAAGGAATAGAGTAATGATATAGAACAACATTGATAATCATAGCAAGATTCAACAATAATGTATTTCCTGTGACTAGTTTTGCATTGAGGAAAAATTATTTAGAATAATCTAAGTTTATAAATTACAGGAAAAATTATCTACAATAATTTAATATTTTCATAATTTTCCTATAAAAATCTTACCTATTGATTAACCATAAATAATCCCAACTTTAGAGGGTATATTCCTAAAGTAAACCCGGTAACCCAATGACTTGTTATAGCAGGTTTTAGTTTTTTTAAAACAAAAATAAATTAAAATAAAATGTCCAAAAAGATGTGAATTTTTTTTTAAAAAAATTCTCATTTTTTAATCATTCAGAAATATTTATGTGAATTTTCAAAATTTTTCTCTAACTTTAAATTAATTTTTAATTTACTTTTTTTTTTTTAGTGAATTACGTACTATAGCAGAGATCATCGGGTTACTCAAACTTACTCTAGGCAATTACCCCATAAAATTGGGATTATTCATGATTAATCAATAGGTAGAATTATTATAGGAAAATCAAAAAAAAAATTGAATTATTCTATATTTATCAATTTAGATGTTTCAGTTGTCCCTTAATTACATATTTTAATGGCTATAGGCTATAGCACTTGCTAGTGCATTGCTAGCTTTATGCTCCCTCTATTTCTAAGAATTAACGCTTTTTATTTTTTTTGTTGAAAAACGAAAATAGTTTGAAAATCATAAAAAATTACAAGTGAATAGTATAAATAAGTCATTGAGAGTTGAGATAGAGAAAGAGTAATTTTGCCAATGAAATCCGAAAAAATAGAGTGACATTAAAAATATATGCAAATTAAATAGAATAAACTAAAATGAAAAAATAATGTTAATTTGTAATTACTCCTAGTACCAGTACTAATTACTCCTCATTCATTACATCATAAATTATTTATTGTTGGTGGCTATATGCCTATATATATATTGCTTTTGAAATCTGTATTACATATTATTTAATTTGTCTTAATTTTTATTTTAGATTATTTTAATAAATTTGCTTTATTTTTAATTTTTGAATATGATTCTCACTTTTATTCCCTATAATCTCTCTATAATTTTTAAATATCTGACTATTTTAACTCACTATACTGATTTATTAATAGTTTGCATGGAAATTTTTTTGTTAGATTCGTTAGTTTGAGTTTTGTTATTGATTTCCAAATAGAAGTTTAGGATAAGTTACTTGTGAATTGAGTTGACTCGACTCACTTTTTATTGGATTAAATAAGCACCAATCATATTAAACTCATATTCGAATTAACAACCCCTAATTTATTATATGTTCATTCAATATCTGTATTATATTTATACAATCATTTCTGACCAATAACGAATTTAAATTTGGCCACCTTTCACGTTGATGGATGTCCCCATATTTGTACGACCATCAAAATAGAGCAAAATGCTTGAATTTCCGTCTATTTAGGCATGGCAATTGGACACTAATAGTGAGTTATGTGAACAAGACAATGCATCATAGTGGTGGAAAGCAAAGAGTACATGTTAAGGGAATTAGCTTGCAAAACTTTTTGGTGGTTGGTAACATGTGATATTATTAACAAAAGCTATGTATTAATAGTAAATATGCATCATGTCAAAACATCAAAACCCTATTACTATTCCTTTGAAAATTAACATCGTATGAGTTGTCAAATATGGTCAACTAAAAGAATATTTCATCACTTTATTTTGATCCTTATTTTTCAACTCACCACCAACAAATTTCCATATAAAGCTACACATTTGTAATTGCCACAAATTCTAGAATTTCTATATTATTTATTGTCTTCTAGTGAAATAAATGTTAGAATTAGTGAAGAGAATGTTAAAAGTAACAAATTCTGGTGTGAGACGGTCTCTACTTGAGACGCTCTCTTTATATGGGCTGAAAGCTAACTAATATAATTATTAGCATATAAACTTCGTTTTATTAAAAGGTGATCTCTTAAAAGAGTAACTCAAAAAGTAATAGGTTAAAGATGAAAAATATGACAACTAATGGGTAGATGAGAATAGAAAATGGTGGGTTACCAATCAAAAATAAAAATATCTCTCGAGTAGAAAGAATCAAAATAACTGAATTAAAATGAACAGGGGAGAATAATTTAAGAAGAATCAATCAATACATGAGTCAATACTTAGTCATCATCTTAGCAATCAGAAAAATGAATGATTTTGCCACCATATAATAATGTGTGGAAAAAGGGATAAATTCATTATATTATGTGTTCATTCCTTCAAAGGTATGAAATGAGTAGAGGCAACCTTTGATTGGCCAATTGAAGTTGGATTTTATTGGCAGACAAAACTTAGTGGTTTTGGATCCTTTGTATTTCAAAGATCAACTTTATATAACAAAACACTATCCAACTTTTAATATTATTAATTTAAAAAATAATTAATTTACTAATTAAATTAAAGTTTGTGCTTGATAGATAAGATAAGATTTTTTAGGTTATACTCCAATATTGTAGATTAGAGAAAAGTAGTAGTGAGCTATAAGTCTTAATTAACTTTAACCTTTGGTTAAAACATGTTTAGCTATTGACTTTTATTTTGATCATCATCCATCCTCTTCCTTGTGAATGGATGATAGTATAATTTTAAAATAGCTCCAATATGAAAAGTTTACTTTTCCACAAGATCTATGACATCAAAAATCTAAGGCAAGTTCGTTATTGTTTTTGATTTTAAGTTTTTATTTTTTTGAAAATTAAATTATTAAAAGTATAAAATTAAAAAAAATGGTTTTTCTTTTTAGTTTTCAGTTTTTAAAACTATTATGATCTCAATAAATTTGTTAAATTTACTATTAATTTTAAGATGTTGTTTGGGCTTGTGCAAAGGAAGCACACGGTTCATGGAAAAAGAGGTCGTGGTAAGCCTAAGAAAACGCAGATAAAGCAAATTAGGAATGTCTTGAGTTAAACTTCTCTGAGGACTCAACTAGAGATAAAACTATTTGGAGACGTTGTATTTGTGTCCTAGACCTTTCACCTAGGCATAGTGACATACACATATGTAAAATATGTTTTGTTTATTGTTTTGGCCTTTATGTTTGTTTTTATATTTCTTTGGTCATGTTAATAGCATTATCTTGCAATGTCTTGTCGTGTTTTTTGTTTTGTGTTATATTGCTTTACTTTTCTTTCTTAAACTGAGACTATTTAGTGCATACTCCTTTATGAGTATAGTTTGTTATTTTATATTTCTTCCTAGATCATAATCATAGTTTATGTAATAAGATACACTAAATATAATAATGATAATAATGATGACTAAGACTTATATGCTATGGCTTTGAAAATGAAAGAGACTAGAGAGTACATTATTATGAAGTAGATAACGGTAAATTTAGATTTGATCAACAAACATTTGTAAGATGTAATTCATATGATAATAAATTAAATAACTAATAAAGTATTTATAATATGTATATTCTTAAATGTCATTTTTGCTTATAAAAAAGTTATAATGGTTTTATTTTAACCTTGGCTTGTTTAGGGACCAATAGTGAGTGGGGGTATTCTATATATAGCTATGAAATTTTGTCCATAACTTGAGTACTTGACGATAACGTTATGAAATAGGGATTTTTTTATCTGATCAATTAAAAATGTGTGACTCATGATTAATAAGATTGCTGTTGAAGATAATTTCATTTTGATTTGATCAATCACTTTAATGTACATCTTATAGTTAAATCATTGTTTATTGCTAAAGAGCTAGGTTAGATTATAAGCTAGTTTTAGAATAATAATTTCAATCATTTTGATATTATTGTGTCTAATTCATCGTATATTGGCATCCCGTTTATTTTTACGCTCCAGAGTAAAAAATAAAGAAAAAAATTAAAATCTTAATGAGGCCCATTATTTAAAGATCATTAATAATTCATATTACTTAGCAAAAAATATAATTATATCTAATTTTAATTTAAGTTATTACCAATTATATCTAATTTAGTTTAATTAGGTCCCTAGATGGTGCCCGTTTTGCCCTTACATTTTAAAGTCAATATTTATTGTTAATATTTTTATATAACTAGGACTTAGGGAAACATTATACTAAAGTATTACAAATAATAACACATAAAATAAACTACAAATACAAGATGATGTTCATAGTGTCTCCTTTGTGTTTGCAATGGACTTCTTGCTTGAATGAACCACGAATTGAACAACACCGTAGAGAAGATTTGTTTGCAACGGTAACGTCCTTAATATAGATTGAAGACGACTACAAGCTTTCCTATTGTGATATTTTTCTGACAAAGGTATTTGGGTTATGAAAATGAAAATTCACAATGAGATGCAACCAATCACTCCAACCAATTAGTACAAACGATTGAACTAATGATTGTGTGCTTATGTAGAGAATAAAATCTGAAAACAATAAAAGAGTTTATAACTCTCTTTTATGTTCTCTTTTATATTTCCAGAAAATGAGAGGAAGATGAATCAGAAATTATGTTCAAGTATGTTTGATCACCATGCAACCATTCCTATTTAAAGAGTTAAGTAGCAATGATTCATCCAAATCAATTTACTAATTATATCTGATGGTTATCAGATCATAATTAAGTAAAACATTAGTTCAAAACAACACAACATTCCATGAAATGAAGTTTTGATTCATGAACAAATGCACTATTCTAAGGTGCTCGAACGAGCATGAGCCAAAATCACTTCCAGAAACGTTCTGATGCGAAATTTTCTAAGTGCTCGAACAATCATACGCTCAAAACATCAAACATAAGCTTTTTGAACAAACTGCTTGACGAACACAACAGTGCTCGAACGAGCAATTCATCCGAGCACTCTCCTTTTGGCTCCGTTATTACTTCTTTGCGTAGTCTATGCCTTAAGTCTTTGGGTAGTGTGGTACATGCTCTAAATACTCAACATAAAGTAGATCAACTAAAAAACCAAATCAATTAATGACTATTTTTTGGATGTGTTGTAACATACTACCTATGTTTCGAAATAATTCATGCGACACAAGTATTTTAGGTGTTATTTATCATTCAAGCTTATTTTATATATTGCGGTTAATGTGTAAGGAAAAAAACTATAGTCAAAACAAATCTTGTTTGAATCGACTAATTGTATATTTTCACAATATTAATTTTTATAATTTTTAGTTTTCCATAACTCAATATATAAATAATTAAAATAACGTGTTGGATTGTGAAATAAATAGAAAATAACATGTATAATGGAGCGGAAGAAGTATATGAGTTACGTGCGTAGATGATATAAGTGCATTTTTTATATGGATATAAGTAATTTTTTAAGGTAAAAGCTAATGAACATTCCAGGTATTTCGTTAACAAAACAATAATATATTTGAAAGAGTAAATTAGAAAACAAAATAAAAAATAAATCAATATAATACATTTTAAATCATGATTTAATAATGGATTCTAAATTTAATATTATATTAGATAATTTGTCCTTATTAAGAAACGTGAAGAGTGCTTTCGTAACCAAGATTACTAGTATTTTCTTTTATATGAGTGCATTTTTGCTACCTCCATTAGCCATTCAAATTTTAAACCTTTTAAAATTTTGTGGTTTTGTTGAGTTATAATATTTGGTGCATGACCGGACGCATTTATGGATCCAACACGATTCCCATTCACTAGCTAAGTAATAATTCTTTTCAATTGTTCCATTATCTTATTTCGATAATTTACTTTAATTGTCCCATTTCTATTTTAAAAAATAATTTTTAGACTAAATTGTCCTTATATTATTTATGTAATCACCAAAACACTCTTTTTTTTTCCTAAACTATACTATTTAACCCTCCCAATACCCACTACATCACATGGATATACTATTCAAGGTGATCTCCTACACTTTCTTAATATTTGTGCCCAACCCAAATAGGACAATTGAAAAGAATTGGAGAGAGTACGAAATAATTCATCAATTAAAATATACTTGCAATATTTGATTTTTCATACATTCTAATCGATTAATTTAGTTTTTAATATTTTTAATTATGTATAATAAAAATTATATTAAAAATCTATGCATTGAGATGAATCAAACAAGGTCCCATTTAACTATATTTTAGTTTATAGATTAAAAACTAATCACAAATTAAAGATTGTAAATGTATAATGCAATATTTTTAATGTTACAAGTAATTTGGAATGGAGGAAGTATTAGCATCGATCATCTTATTATAATATTCTATTCTATTCACTGTATGTGTCCCACTTGCCTTTTGAATTCTATTTATAGTTTATTTTTAATATGTATTTTATTCTTAATTAATTAGTTAAAACTTAAGAAACATAATCTTATATCTGATTCGTATCAATATAATTTTATTAATATTACTTTTTTTATTTATAAATTATATATAATAAGAGATATACTATTAAAATTTAAAATATATTGACTTGAGTGTAGAAAGTAAACGAGACATAGAGTATATAGTAAGTATGAGTGAATATGTTGTTACTAAGACATACTTGAATTTAGAATAATATGTTGAGGGAATAAGTAAAGGGATAATGCACGTTTAGTTCATCAAATGTTAAAATAAACTCATCTACTTAAATATTTAAAATTTTTATGATCCTGATTTACTCTACTGATGATTCTATTTAATTTATTTTAACATTGTTAAATATTTGTGTTCTTGATTTTTTTACTAATTTTATTTTCTATAATTTTAATAGTTGTGATCAGCACTTTTCAACATCAACTTTATTATTTAATAAATTAATATCTCTAACATCTAAAAAAATCAACTTTTCTTACTTTTCAAGAATTTTTTTTATGAAAACATTAAATAGAAACGAAATGGATATTAAATAATGCTTCCGTTCCACTATAATTGCTACATTTAACTTTTAATGCAAACCAATGTGTTATTTTGGTCATTTATATATTAAACTATGCATTTTAAAAAATTATAAAAAATTAATATTATGAAAGTATGCGATTAGACGATTTAAATAAGATCCCACTTACCTATACTTTATATTATATTTTAGCCGCAATATATAAAATAAGCATAAACGATAAATAATGTGAATAACCATAATGTAACGAGTATTTTAGAATAAGGAAGTAATAAAAATGGGCTAAAATTTCTAAATTTTGCAATCCTCCAAATCAAGAATCCCTTGCAAGAAGTATTGTTTTATTATCCCCCAACCCTAAGAAATTACAAAAATATTGAAAGACAAATGTTACATAAAAGTTAACAAATGTTGTGAAATATATGAACATTAACCAGTATCTAAAAGTTTTGGTTGCATAAAGTATTACAATACCTTTGGAATTGTTGAATTGTGACAATATATTCAATGATCATAAATCTAACATATCAATTACCACCTGCAATAGCAGTATTATTATTAGTGCTTCAGAGCAACTAAGTAGCGTACATCTATCATCTCCTCGCTTTCTCCTTTCATTTTATTCATTAAGATTTTAGAGCATGGACAATGCTTAAAAAAACCTCCCAATAATCGAAGAGTTAATAGTAAGAGGCTCCCCATCAACAATATGCTCATTGCCATTGGTAATAGGTGTTAGAGTATATAATATATCATGATGCTTTAATCATCAGTTTAAATTTTTTATTGAATTGGTTTTTTCATACTGTATTAGAAGCTAACGTAATAAGAAGTCACATGTTCGAATCTCGACTAATCTTCCTTTAAAGTGGAATATTTAGCGCTAGGTATGAGGAGAACATATGTTGCATGCACACATCTTAATATTTTATGCTATGTATTAATAAATACCGAGACTAAAATTAGGAGTACTGAAGAAACATATATAACCAACAAAATAGAACTAAATTAAGTCATATTTCAATCTATTTCTAGGGTAATTTATTTGATCAAATGTGATGGGTTTGTTAAGGCAAATATATATAAATTTTAATTTTAAATTTAAATTATCTACGTCTTAATTATATTATCTAATATAATATTAAATTTATGATTTATGACCAATTCAACAAACCAAAATATTTTATATTATTTTTATGTTATATTTTGTTTTAAAATTTTTTATATAAATATGTTATTATTCACATTAACAGAAATCGCATTATTAAGCTTGCATAATGGAAACACTGAGATTTGAGATGATTATAGGATTTATTTCTGTTTTAACAATGCATGCTTTGGTCGGATTAGCATTTAAAATTATTTATTAATGATGATGTACTTAAAAAAAGTTTAAATGAAAATGACCAAGCTTGAAGGTGACATTATTTGCACATATTTGTCGTCTTATAGTTGTAATTGAGCACATTCAAACATTTTTTTTTTAAAGTCCTTCATAATTATTGTTTTTAAGCTTCTTTTTCTTGTTTATTTTATTATTTATATTTATTTCAATGTAAATTTTAAGCTTTAATATATTTAAATATGTATCATAAAAAATTATAAAAGTTATATATTTAAAACTATGCATCAAGACGAATTTAACAAGATTTCATATATAAATATATTTCATCTTCGATATATCTCTCAAAACCTAATAAAAATTTTATTTTTAGAGTGAAAATTCTAAATTAATGTACAAACAAGCAAGTTTAGGCTATAAATAGGGCAAATTTGGTGGACTTTAGCTATATAGGAACACAAAAACAATGAACAAAGTTCATTACTATCACACGTTCCATCCAAGGCTATCACGAACCGAATTAACCAATAATTTCCAGTTATATTAAAAGGTATTTTTAACTTAAATTTGCGGAAGTATTAAATTTCTTACTTAAATTTACTTGATAAAAATAATCAAAATTCAATTTAAATTCTAGCTTCTGTAAAGTATGGTGTACCATTAAGTATAATAAAATATTGATTTTATGATTTTTGTTCTAATGGATCACTTCTATTTTAAGAGCCGACCCTACAAGGGAGCAAGAGGGGGCCTGTACTCCGGATCTATCTAAAAATTAGATAAAATATTGTTGAAAATATATTCATAAAAAGTATATTCATAAAAAAGTCATATTTAAATTTATTTTAATGATAAAATATTGTTGAAAATACTTCACATGTAAGATAAGATTTCACATAGATAAAATAGTGGGTTGTGGACTTGCATATATATATATATTGGTGAGTCTATCATATAATTGTGGGAAAAAATAAACCTCACCAAGTGTATATGTAAGTCAACGCTTTTAATCCGTGAGTTTATGGACCTGAACCTAGAAGTGTTTCCTTTCCATAAGAGTGAGCCATGATGAGATTATAAGAAGAATTGTGTGGTGATAAATTAGAATAGGAGGTGGGCATGCATTGAAAAACATTGAAAAATGTGATTGGACAAAAAATATGTGTGGGGACTGAGGAGCATCAACCATTTCCAACTGCATAGAAGTATTAGAGTTGAGTAGAGTATACTCCTTAAATATCCAAAAGCTGCCGGAATGTAAGAAAAGAAAAAAAGAAAAAGCAGAAAAAGATGAATTAATATGAGATGGATTGGACACTACACAGTAAGAGTAGTCGTCTTTAATTGGTGATTTGATCACAGAATAATGACATACTCCTACTCTCCTCAGATCTTCTTATTCTTTTCCACTTTTTTTTTTAATTTCAAATCTACCTCTTTAGAATAATATTGGACGCCGCCATTTAATTCTTCATTTTATCTTTAAAATATCTCATATTATAATCGAATTCCATTTAACTTAATTTTATATATCAAATTACAATTACATAAAATTTAGTTTTGAAATGATCTAAAACATTTAATTCGAAAATTATATGATTATCCTAATAAATACTTTTACCAATCTATTTTACTCAATTTAAATGATTTAGATAAAAAACCTCTAATATCACAATTTAAAATGAATTAAAATAAACACTCCCTTCTATTCATCTAAAATATCTCATTCGATTTTTCACCATTTTTAGGAGGTCAAATGAAATCACGCGTAAAAGAAAAAAAATATAATATTTTAAATTTTGATCGCGAGAATATGGAGTTTGTAAATGTTAAATGTAAAAAAGTTAAATCTATAAATTTAACATATTTTAAATAAAAATTATAACTTGAGGTGTAAGTCTTGTCCCCATTTGCACTGGCCAGTGGCCACTCCTTCAAATCAATTAAATAGTAATCCAACCCCACAAAAATTACCACCAACCATTAATTAATTGTAATCTTCAATTTTGATCCTGCTGACTCTGATAAAGGACTACATTTCTTTTTCTATTCTTTTGCTTTTTGGTGGATCCTTGCCTTTTCTTTTGCTTTTCAATTCAATATTAATGAGCATTGGTATTCATTGATATTATTTTTATTTTTATTGTGATGTAATTTTTGTGTTTATAAATATGTATTTTATTTTAAATTGTAATTTTAATTATAAAATTATTTATGAAGAATTTGAGATTGATAACGTTTGGTAAGTGATTTTCAAACTCTTATTTTTAACCACCTATATTACAATAGTGAATTTGACTCAAATCAAATTAATTTTTTTTTATCTGTCAAATATGAAATTTGAATTAAATTTATATTTTCAAACGCAATCATTATTTCCAACATAACATTAACTCATTTGATTTTTACATCTCTTAACTTTTCTCTAAAAACCACACCTAAGCAAAGTTCAATTTTTTTAATAGCCACATCTCTCTAACTTCTTGTTAACATTCTTTCTAATGAGGGATGATGCGGCAGTTTCGTACACTTGGGTGTTGAAAAGATTCAGAGATTTATTTATAGGTGTTCAAACTTCTAATGTAATAGTAACTAATCAAGATGAGGGGTTATCTTCAGTTATATGTGATGGTTTTTCAGATATTTTTCAGTTTTTATTAACTATTTATTACTTTATTTAATATATATTAAACTAATGCATTTCTACTATATAATTGTAGAAGTTCAATATTTATTACGTGGGTGACACAAAGAAAATAATGTATAGAACATGGTTCACAAATTATATAGTGGTAAGCAACATCAGCAAGGGGAGTTATTTAGTTTGAATTTATCAACTAATTCTAGTTTTGTATAACAACATACTCCTCTATTTATTTATGTACTTAAATAAAAAATAAAAAGTTTAAATTTTAGAGTTTGAAATTGAGTTGACATCTATTCACATGAAAAAACATTAATTTCGGATCTTATTAAATTCATCACAAAATAATCATTTACGGTTTTAAAGTAATCACTTTTACATTGTTAACATTTACAAATTTAAAATGATTATTTATAATTCTAAAGTGATGAAATAAATAAATAAATTGATTGCCCATGCAAGAAGCCCAAAGTTAAACTTACATAGGAGTTAGCTAGATAAATATAGTTTTTCTCATTAAATTTTAAAAAATTTAAAATTGGGCCAGTTTAAGACGTTTCACGGTGAGACGGTCTTAATAAAGAATCACAAAAATTTGGACGAGACGGTCTCATTATGAGACTGTTAATTTGGGTCGGTCCGATTCGCGCGTGTAACAACATTTCAATTTTTTGGACATTTATCAATTTTGACCTTAAAGGTATCAATTAAGGTCAAAATTAATAACTTTAAGATCAAAATTGAAAAATACTCAGAAAATTAAAAAAATATCCAGGTTGTTATACGTGGAAATTGGACTGATCCAAATTAACGGTTTCATTATGAGGCTATTTCGTCCAAGATCAGCTGATAAAGAATTTGTTTATAAAAAACTTACTGGTACGGAAATCGGACATTACAGTTGGGCAAACCACTGGGCCGACCATCAAGTTTGTTGGATTAAGATCCACTTAGCAGAAAAGTGCTTGTCCATATATCAACAGATTTTAGTACAAAGAGAACAAGAATATTACTAGTATTTGGGACAATTTTCAAAAGGAAAGCCACAAAATCTTTCAATATTTGTCATTTTTGAGATCTGCACAATAATGTATCCGCATCAAGATTTCCAAATACCAACAAAGCGAGTCGGAATGGTTGAAGTATTTTTGTTGTCATACACGTGGCAGATTGTCTCATATCGATAACTTGAAAAGAAAATAAATTATATCATTTTATAAGTGTGAGTAGTATTTTTCCTATTCCTACAAATTGGTTTCATTAATGAATCTAATTTTAATTTGTACGGAATTTAACTTTTTTCTCCGTTTTTGTTTATAGATTTTCCTCATTTCATAAATCTAACAAGGATCGAGTTAGAAAAGCTTTCTTGATAGATTGTATTGGATTGCATTAGGAAATAATCCTAAATGATCAACTACTCATTAAACATAGTTTAACTCATCAATTCTACTAAAAGACATTCGAGTTTTATAACATACATGATATATGGATCATATAAAACTTGAAGATAAAGTCTCGTGAATTATAACATAGTTGATTCATTAATGCCCCTTCTTACCCATTATTTTTTATATTGGATGACATTTTAAGATAAATCATATTTAAAAATAAAAGACTGAACACATTCTCAATAGGTTGAGCTACATGCCTGATAGTATTATGATTTTCTTGTGCCAATTTGCAAGAAGAATACAATGTAAAGAATTGATCCAAGCTCTCTAATTTGTTTTTCCCAATTATTTGCTTATTTTAGTTTTGTTTGCTGAAAGATATCCATGTCAAAATTAGAATAAGCAAATAATTGGAAAAAAAAAAATTAGCATCAATCAAGAGAAAAGGATATAATTTTTACTAGGAAATGTAAAAGTTTGATCTCCATGACACGTTGTCATTTTCTATTGCACAAGTGAAAAGCTGCCAATTAAACAAATTCAATCATTAGAAGACAAAATTATTTAGTAGTTTGTCTATAAAAGTCAAGAGATGTTTTCTCATATTTGTCAACATTTACCACATATTATTAGTAAACCTTTGGCAATAAAAATCATTACAAAAACTTTGGAATTTGCTAATAACATGAAAACATTTTGGTAAACACATTACTTATTAAGGAAATATTAAACATAGCCCCTTGTCTTTGTAAGATTGTCCTAATTGCCATTTTTGACATCTTTGTAAGATTATAGAGATATTGAATGTACTTCAATCATTATAAATAAATTTAAAAATTCATGTATGAACATTATAAATAAATTTAATAAATTATAGAGAAAAAATATATTTAATTATTTAGGTGTTTATAGTGTTTTATCAAAAATCAACTTTAATTTGTATACTAATTAGATTAATTTACTATTAACTATAAGTAAGTCATATGGGATTCCATATATATTGCCATATAGGTATTGATTGGAAAGCATTATGCCAACTAACGTAAGAGGCTTATTGGTATTGTGTTGGTAGTATATATATTGCAAATTAAGATTGTTATGAATGGTATCATGTGTGACTTGAGTGCACAATTAAAGTGTGTATTCATGTGTGTGACTCTTGAGTTGTGGAATCCAAAAGGGTGTAATAAGGTGAAGAGTATTCACGGGAATTATTGGTGTTAATGAAGATTAATGAAGATTAAGGTGAAGAGTATTCATGTGTGTGACTCTTGAGATAATGCCTTTCAAGTTCTTGGAGTTATTTCATATTATTCATTACTCTATATTAATACTATATTCAAGTGAGCTATTGACATTCATGTATCTAGTACTATATATAAAGCTCTCATACTCACACATCAAACACATCAAACACAACCCCTAAGCCAAACACATAGCCTTTTGTTTTTATCTCTTACTCAATTGTAATTCTTCATTTGTAAGTGTTGTTTATACTCATTTGATATAATATAAACATAAACTACACACCACGGAGGACGTAGCCATCATTGGGTGAACCTCCTTAAATCTTTGTGTCTCTTTTGCTTAGTTTACATTATCAAACATTGTTTTGTTCATTGTTGTTTGTATCGTTTTTAACATCGTAACGATTTTGGCAAACATTTTCAAAGATATACATAAAGAGATATTATCTTTATTATGTTACTTGAAACTTAAGTAATGCATATAATGGTGCGAAAGACAGATAAAGTGACATAAACTCTATCTAAATAAGATGCATTTTCTCATATAATCATTTGATGTTCTGCATTGTATACTTTTCCATTGCGGTGGATAATTTATAAATTATTAAATGTGGGACACTGGGTTGAAGATCATTAACATGACCATATAATGTTTACATAGATCTTGCATGTAAAAGTTAATTTACTCCAAAATCCAACTTTCTTCAAGGGGAAAAAAGAACAAAACATTCCATTACGAGGACTTGAACCCGGGTCTCTGTCTCCCAGTAAGAGCCGAGTATCCTAACCAACTAGACTGTTGGTTTGCCTGCCATATTGTATGCCTTTTGGATCATCTGTTATGTTTCGTCTTCTTGAACTTTTATGGCTAATAAGTAATATACATGAACATATTTGATACATTGTACTCCCTTCAGTAATGTCCCATAATTAAGGGGTGTTTGGTATTTATTTTTGTAGGGTTAGCAAGAAATGGAATCAAATAAGCAAATTCATTACTTAATGTTTGTTTTGGAGTATAAAGACATGCTTACTTAAAATTGATAGGAAAGTTATAATATCCCTTTTGAAAAGATTTTAATCAAGTTAATTAGGAAACCTCTTGTACTATGAAATATAATGGGAAAACTAATGTTTGATGCCCAAGTGCTTTGTGTGACAATTCATCACATGATCGCCCCGTGGGCCCATTGGTATAGACACATATGCGGTTTACATGTGAGCAGGAGGGTTGGAAATACTTCACATGTGGGGAAAATCCCACATCGCTAAAATATTGGGTTGTGGACTTAAATATAATAATTAATGCGTAATCCTTCTAATACTATATCGTTTTGAAAACAAGTGAAAATCATCTTGTACGTATTGTGTGCAAGTCAATGCTCATTACTCGTGGATTTGTGGATCTGAGCCCACGATTGTCCTTGTAAAACATAGAAATAGTGGGGGTTCATCATCTACTGTACTTACTCCTCAAATTCAAGCTCGCATCTGGCCAAGGGTGAGTGGGGCAAAGGCCCAAGGCCCCGTATTTCAGAAATTCGATAGGCTTAAATTTCAATATCAAAAAATAAAAAGATAAAGAATTAGGTCTGGTAGTGGGATATTATTGACAAAGAAATTAATTGTCTAATAAGTACATTAAATGAGAAAGATTTATACGCATCGTTTTCAAAAACAAATGGAAACTCTTCAGAGCTCTTACATATTTGAAATTGAAATTTCAATTTGCTTTATAATATTCAAAAGGGCGATAAGAGCCCCATTTCTAATCTCACTCCTATACCGTCGAAAATTGAAAAACGAGCCTCGTCAATTAGAGCTCACTCTCAAGATTTGGTAAAGAATTCAAAGCCAAGAAGAAACAAGAGGCCTAGAGTAGCCAAAGACTTTGGTTTACATTTTAGTGTTTACACCTTAGAGGAGGACCTTTCAAACCCCTAAGAAGATAGATTCTACTATTAAATATTTTTTATTTTAACTTTTAGTTTTTAATTTTTGATTTAAATTTCTTTTTGTAGCAATTAACCTGAAAAAATTAGTCACCATTTGGACAACAATATTCTTAGGTAAGTGACTTTAAAATTGCGACTATTAATAATTAATTAAAAGTTGGAATTATTATAGAAAAATCAATAAAAGATAGGATTGTTCTGGGTAATTTTACAAAGTAATAAAAAAAAAAGAAAAAATTACCCAGAATAATTCAACCTTTTACTAATTTTCCTACAATGATCTCAACTTTTGTTTTGACATGAGTAATCCCTACTATAAGTGGTGCTTGCTAAAAATACATCAATGTAATTTCTTATCTATACAACAAGTCTTTTTGCATTAAAAAAAGTAAATACAAAATAAAATTTAAAAAAAACTAAAGTTTCTAGAAAAATTTAAAAGAGAAATCAAGTAAGTTTATTTTTGATTTTAACTTTTAATTTATAATAATTTTGATTTTTGATTTAAAATTTTTTTCCTAAAAGAATATAACAATCAAGCTTATCAGGATCAAAATCCAATTTGAAATCAATCAGGTTTATAGGATCATACAGTAAGATTATACGATCCTAAAAAAACCTTAAATATGCTAAAATATTAGTCACTAGTCGTAATTATTCATTTCAAGAGTGTGAAATAGTAATATAAAATTTCTTGGACTTTATTTATGAATAAAACAAAAAAAACACTCAACAATTATTATTATAGATCAGAATCAGAATTTTATTAACAATGGTAACATTTACAACATTTGGAGAAGGAAAAAACACAAAACTAACTTATTTGCTAAGTTGTGTAGTGTCTAAGGAAGTTGTACATATTTGAAGATTGTTTCCCTTTCCCTATGAACTCCAAAGCCATGTAATCAAAAAATCTATGGTGAATGAATAAACATCTTAGGAAGCAGAGGTTAGAGAAGGGTACTTACTCCAGTATTGAGTAGCCAAGTCGTCATCTTTTTCATCCGTAAGCTCAATCGAATGGTGAGGGCAGGTGAAGTACTTATCAATTCCTTTAACACAAGGCTTGCAAATGACTTCAACTGATGTAGGCAGTTCATCAGGAAGCATCTGAAGCTTTGTGCACTCGTTTATATCCAACCGCCTAAGCTTAGACATGGCTGCACTTCCTAATTTCCACTCCTTTAAGTCCATCTGACTGAGCTTCAGAGCAACAAGCTCCGAGAAACCTCCACGTGAACAATCCAGAATGTTCTCAGGGAATGAAACTTCATCTAGACAAAGACTTGCCAGTTTACGTAGCTGCTGTAAGTTTTGCATTGCATCAGCGCACACTAATTTACAGTTCTTTATGACTAAAGTTGTTAAACTTTCTGGAAATATGATGCTATCTAGCCGTAGCTCTGTCTCTGCCGACTTGTTTCCTGCTATTTCTAGAGTATGAAGGCAAATGCAGCTTGACAAAAGTTTCGGTTCTTCATCTAGTGTAGCCCCAAGAACCTTAAGGCTAAGATGCACAAGATTTTTACTTTTTATGCTTTGGCATTCCATTATGGATCGAACAGTCTTAGTCTTGGATGCCACATCTTTTATCGAAAGTTTCTTTAAGTTTTTCAATTTGTACAAGTCATTGACTCGAGATCTTGTTGTGTCGAAGTTCTTGAGTATCTCCAAGTTGCTCAAACTTTTGATACTCAGTTTCTGAAACCGTTTCACTTCGTAAGCATGAGACGGGAGATACAAATGGTTTAGTTTTTTCATCCTCCATAATACATTTGGTATTCTAAAAACACATTTGTCATCAAGACTTACGCGTAAATCAAGAGTTTGAAGGCACCTTAGGTTTCGTATGGATGATGACAACTTTCTTACTCGAGTTCCCATAAAACTCAAATATCTCAGGTGAATAAGGTCGCCCAGCTCTCTAGGAACGACTTGAATGCCGGTATTTTCTAGATCCAAAACACGAAGCAGGTTAAAGTTATTTATAATTGCTTTCAACCATACTTGATCAGTAATTTCACTGTGCAGACTCTGATCATTGTTCATCAAATCACTACTAAAGAGCATCAGGGATCTAACAGGAAAAACTTCGTTAAACTGAGCACAATAACTCCTCTGCAGACTCTGATCAGAATGAATGGCTAAGCGATGCAGAGGTCTGACGCTAATTGCTGAAGAAGTACTGTGACCCGTATTTGTGTTCTCTTGACGAATAACAGTTAAAAAGTTTTCCTCCTTGGCCTTAATAGTACACATGTCCCACATCAGGTCGTGTAGGCAACATGCTTTTATCTTTCCGGTTGGTCCTGTTTTTGCAACTTGGACAACACATCGTTGCACCAGCTCTAGCAAGTAACTACTTGCAGTGCACTCCAAATCCACACGATAATCATCTGTTGACACGACAAGACCTTCAGAAATCCACAAACGGTACAACTTTTTGGTCGGTATTTCGACATACCTTGGAAAATTTCCTAGATGAAGGAAGCAAGGTTTTAAGTGATAGGGTAAATCTGTGTAGCTCAGCTCCAGGGTGTTTAATATTCCACTGTCTTCGTCATTTTTGCTTCTTAGAATAGTCTCGACGTTTTTATAAACAACTTCCCATTCTTCTAGTGTGTTTTTAGTTGCTAGAAGTCCTGCAAGCACAACTATTGCCAAAGGCAAACCTTTGCATTGATCAGCCATTTTCTTTCCCAAGTTTACCAGTGGATTTTGTTCAGGATCTGCACATGAAGATACATTAAGTATTAACATAACATCTAATCTTGTTCAGTTCGTAACATCAAATTTCAGTAAAAATAATCAAGGCACATAACAAATGTAGAGCCTTAATCAAAGTATGGATCGACTGCATGAACCAAAACAAATCAACACATGAGATATGTTGTGGATGGGCTATGATATTTGATGAAGAACAATAAACAAACTAATGCAAAGTAAACCACAAAAACAGAGCACAACAATGGAAGAAGCAAAACACAATATATGAGGTATCTAATGATACCTCCCCCTCAAACAAAGTATCTTATCATTAATATAAGCAAGAATACATTAATGACTCACCTTAAAAAGCTTTAAGAACAATCTCCCAAAGCAAAGATTGAACCTTTACTTCAGTCTCTCACAAATATGCAAATACAAGAAGTAAGAACTCTTATGGTGTAAACCCTAGTTTTACTCTCTTGTATATGCCTCTTCTAATCTCTAATGAGGTTCTAAGAGTCCTTATATAGTCATAAAACACATTAGACAAACCTAGGACAAAGGGCTTAAAAACCCAAACAAAACCGAACATAAAACAGAAACGCATTCTAATACGTGGCTGCCCCTCGCTCGGGTCGAGCTGTTCTTGCTCGCCTGGTCGAGCCACTGACCAGATCCTTCTGCCTGATTCCTGCTGCTTGGCTCGATCGAGCCACTCATGCTCGATGGGTCGAGCAGCCTTCAAACCCTTCCATTCTTCGAGTCTTTGCGTCCTTAAGACAACACATCAACTCATCATCATTCATCACTTGATCAAGAGACCCAAAACATATGCCGTCATACTTCCTTGCACTCACAATCTTGTTCTCAAACGTGCACGCCAAGGAGTACGCTACGAGATGATCGAACTCACCTCCATCATGTTGAGATTTGAGACTTGACTCAACAAGATACTTCGTGACAATGAAAGTAAAGAATTGAAAAAATAAGATAGAAAAGCAACATATATCTATGAAGACAGTGTCCATTATGGCTTAAGACTGGGGCATGGACTATCAAAATTTCCAACAATACCTTTTACTCTACGTTACTGGTACGTGTCCAAGTGTCGGATACGTTTAAATATTCAATTTTATGCCTAAAAAGAAGTCTTTAAGAGCCATACCAATGTCCGAGGATCAAGGATCGGACACGGGTACGTGAAGCAAAATAAAGAGTTCGAGTAACATAGCTTTTAATAAAAAGTTCTCTAAACATATATTTATGACAACAATTCACAATTGCAAGGATTCCTTATTAAACTCAGTTGAAGAAGGAATGCAAAATAATACAACTGCTGATAGGATACCCTTGAAATTTCAAGAGACACAATTATGGAATACTAACTGGTACGGAGTACCCGAATGACAATGTTTAAAATCCTATGTACTAATATTATTGTATTAGGTGTCTTTGGTAAATGACTTTTCCATCAGTTTTTTTGGTTGGCTTTAGGATTTTCAACTGGTAAAACGATCAAAAAAAGTGTTTGGTAATGACTTTTTAGGCCCAAAACCAAAAGGCTACTATGAGTAGCTTTTTTATTGGATTTTGGCTGTAACAATTAATTTTACCAAACATTTACATAATAGTTGGCTTAAACAGTTGGCTAATCAACAAATACTTCCAACAGGTTAAACTAGCCAACAACTACAACTAACAACCAATTTTCTAAACAGACCCAACCTCAAAAATATAGTGTTGTGACTTGTGAGGATTGAGGAAAGGTGCCAACAATATTACATTACATTACATTTACCCAATATTACTAAAGTAGCTTCCAACGGGTAAATATACTTTAGCTTCCACCTCAAATTAATCAGTAAAATTCGATTTCATAGTTCGGTCAAAAGAAACTCAAACGAAAGAACATGATATGTCTTACACTATGAAGACATAACTATAAAATTGTTACCTCTAATTTCTTTGCCAAGGAATGCCTGCTTGAAAAATAGCTGTTGACTTTCCTTTTTGTCTAGACCCTTGAACTGGTGAGAAAATCCTTGAGGATCAATATGTGAGATCAAACTACTCTTGCGCGTAGTGATCAACAGTTTGCTGCGAGATTCTTTGACAGCGATTGGGAATGCAATTTTCAAACGATTCCAATCAATAGGATTCCATAAATCATCAAGAACAACCAGGCACTTATTTTGTATCAAGACTTCAAAGAGTTTTTTTTCCATCATACCTCCAGCATTTCTGATCTCATTAATCTTCTTTTGATCATTACAATAAAGTTCCTGCAATATACCTTGTATAATATCACTTGACTGGAACTTCTGAGAGACAAATATCCAAGCACACTTCTCGAATTCATGCCCTTTCACTGTTTGATACACTTTCCTAGCCAGAGTAGTTTTACCGGATCCTCCCATACCACTTATGGAAATCACTTTTGTTTCTTTGTTCATCAACTGATCTACCAACACTTTTGTGTCATACTCCAATCCAATTGTGCCATCCAACTGAAGGAAGGAGTGAGTGCGCCTCAGCTCCGCGTTTTTCAATTGTATCGATGAGGTTTCTCCATAACTTGATGGCTTAACTCCGTAGGTAACCATTCGTGAGGCCAACTTCGAGATCTTACCAATAAGAGCATCAATCTCAACACCAACTTGATGAGTTGAGATAGCATCTCCAACCACACAAGTACCCCATTTAAGCACATTCAAGATCGTATTACTTTTTCTTGGAAGGGAAACTTTGAGAAGGTACTTCTCAAGAATGTCCTCGGCTTCATATGAAAAATCATTGATTTCAGATATCCATTTCCGAACCATTTCATCATCACTTTTCATGGCATCCGCGTTCCTTAGAAAACATCGAATCCATTCAAGCTCACTTTGGAGCTCCTCAATCTTATCCTTCACACCATACAAGTACTTGGCTTCTTCCACCATCCACTTTCCAAGCTGTTTGCCTGTGAATTTTAAGGCTGTTGCCGCCATCAACTAAGTTCAAGTGAAGCACTTACCAAAATTTTCTTTTGGGAAATTTGTCTTGGTAGGGGATATCTTATTGTCTTAACTAATGCTATACATAAGTCTAATGCTATACAAAAATTATTATGTTAGTTAGGAGAAAGCTAATGTGTAACATTTTTTATATCTTAAAAAAGATTTGGTCAATGATCTCATATTATCTTAAATGCAAATGCCCATGTGTAATAAATGGTGATGTCCAATAAAATGAGTAATTAAAAAATCTAATCATACAATAAACAAATTAACCATACACTGAAAATTGTCAATCCAATTGGCAATTTCAATGGAGTTATTCAGTTATATATGTAAGTTATTATTAATATAATTAGGTACAAACCAAGAAATGTAACTCTGTAAGTAACACAAAGGTCCTTGACTGTAACCTGTGGGATTGTAGCTTCCATGGAGTAACAGATGATAGACAAACAGGAGTAGGAGTAATGATGTAGGATCACCTACATCTAATTCTCATGAGCTAGCTAAGATCAATACAATGATACATCAAACGGAAGACGCTCAAATTCAAAGTCCAAAATGTCAAGCCCTTTAATTTCGTAGTCATGAACTAAGTCTTCATTAATTTGAGTCTTTTATTTCATTTCAAATATTTGAGTCCTTTAGAAATGATTAAGCCAGGTTTAGGATCAAGCATAATCATGTCTCATGTTTAGTTAGTTGAGTTGTAATTTTCTTTTAAATCTAGTATTTATTTTTGGCTCAAATGGGTTCGAAATTTACAAAGCATGCGAAGCAAAACATTCAGCCATAAAATCAACAAAATGGCTGAAAATCATCAAGGATATATGAAGATTATTGAAGGACATTTGCAAATCAATTCAAATCAAGCCAATCACTTTATTTCCAAATATCCTCTAGATTTCAAAATATAGCTGTTGGAGACTTGCTTTTATCCACTAGATTTAAAAATATAGCTGTTAGGAGCTTGCTTTTGTGTAATATTCAGATTTTTCATGCATGTTGTAATCTTTGGTAGCTGAATTCTTTAGTATAAATAGGCTACTTGCTCTCTTGTAATTCATTCACTTCCATTACATCTTTAATACAAACAACCTTTGAGCATTTCTTGTTCTTTCTTTGCAATTTAATTTTAACTTGGAGTAGTTGAAAATAAGTTGAAGTTTCTTTGCTTTTCATTCTTTTGGCTAAAGATTAAATGTGTACTTAGGAGCCCATAGCTTTAATTTTGTGGTGAATTCTGTATCGAAATTAAACCTTTGGTTCAGCCATTTTTAAGTTGTTCAATCAACATATCTTTCTTAATTTTCCTTGTTTTAAACCACAAAAATCACAAAACAATTCCATTACAATAGAAAGTAATCAGCCTTATTTATTGAATTCGAAACTTCAAAATACAAACGTGTGTTTATAGTTTGGTTCTTGTTTAATACATAGCCAACCTATATCAAGTAAGATTACCAGATTACATTTGACTCCGGTGCGTACGTCCTCGATAAACATATGGCAATTGAGATACTGAAACGGAAAAATCACACTGCATTCCACAACCCCAATGTCATTATGTGGCTCCCACCTAGGCGGGGTTTACGTGGTTGGATGTATGCAACCTGACCCTTGTTCAGATTGACACGTGTAACAAATATCATTTACAACTTCACATCAGTAAGAAGTGCGCATGATTCAATTTTGAGTCACTCTGAAATAGTCCATTGTAATACGAAGCCAAAGAATTAAAAATATTTGACCCAATGAAAATTAGAGATGAGCCCAATTGAACTTAATCAAATCTTCAAAAAACACTATAAATGTACTTGAGAAGCAAAACCAGAATGAATTAGGAAAGCTTCCCATTATAAATGTACCTTAACCAATCCTACTTGAAAAGAAGCAAGGAGAGGCCCCAACAAAAACCTACGAAAGGAATAGTTCATACATAAATTTCATACCAATAGAAGAAAAACCCATTAAAGCATTTATTTGAAACCAAAATTATCTACATGGGTGCAAACAGATAACAAAGATTATAATAACAGACAAAAACTTATCCATTGAATATGCATTTTGATTGATGCTTCCAATTTAAACACATTCTGCAAATACTTTCTCTTTTGACAAGAAAATTTTCTACAAATAACTGGCTATTATCAAATAAAACATGAGTTCATCTCGTTGAGGCATTTCATCAAACATGTGTGCAACATATCTTATTCGGCCTCAATTTTAATAGACAGAAAGTAACAGACGCAATTCGCAATCTTTGATACATTTTGCTGGAGTTGATATACCATGAAACTCATCAAGTCTAATGAAATTCATCAGTTGAAAACACTAATAAATTCAAGAACATTAGTATATTACTATAGTAAAAGTCAAACAACTACTTGACAGAACCAAGAACCATTAGGAGGGTAGTTGAGCTTTTACATACCGATGACATAATGATTTCTTGTATGAGATCATAATTTGTGAATTAGGATTGGTCATGGTTAAAGACCTATTAGATTCGCTTGACGCGAAAATTTGAGCAGTAAGTTTTTTTTCTTTTAAATTCTCAAAATAAGCTTGAGAAAATATGATTTTTCAAAATAAGCTTCTCCCAATTCAAGCATGTGGTAGGGTATTGTTCGTTGTTGTTAATAGCGAGCAATTATTTAAACTAAGTCAAAAAAAGTCAACTAAGTAATCGTCTGCTTTTGTTCGTATATAACTTGCTAAAACTAACGACGGATGATTCTTTGGCTGACTTTTGTTGACTCAGCTTAAGTAATAGCATGTTGTTAGTAACAACGAGCACAATAAAAACCTTAGCATTGGACTAGGAGGTGCTTATTTTGGAAAATGAGTTTTTCCGAAGCTTATTTTGTGAAATTTTTTTCCCAAATAAGCTTATTTTGTTCTAATTTTCGCTTGACGAGGCCGTGATTTGAAAATTTGAAATGAATAAGCAAAAAAAAAAATCATATAATAGCCAAAGTTTTCAAAATATTTCCCAAGATAAGCAGTTTTTTCCCAAAGCAGAGGTTCGGCTTATTCGCTGTTAATAACATCGAACAGAGAAGCTTGGTCAAAAAAATTCAAGGTCTTTGTTCGCTGTTAGTAACAGCGAACAAAGATTTTGACCCTTTTCTGACACAAACTTTTTTGTTCGCTGTTAGTAACAACGAACAACTATCCTTTTTTGATAAACGAAAAAAGAATGCAGCAGCTGATTTAGGGTCGTAACTATTCACTGTTAGTAACAACGAACAAAGAAGTTTGGTCAAAAACAGTCAAAATCTTTGTTCGCTGTTACTAACAACGAACAAAGACCTCGACTTTTTTTGACTAAGCTTCTTTATTCGCTGTTACTAACAGCGAAGAAGCCGAACCTCTGCTTTGGGAAAAAACTGCTTATTTTGGGAAATATTTTAAAACTTTAGCTATTATGTTTTTGTATTTTTTTGCTTATTTGTTTCAAATTTTCGCCCTAATTTTATATTCTAGATTTGTGTTTGAGTCTAAAAAAAAAGTCTAATCTAAATATATTTTATATTTATTTGAAAATCTTGTCTAAGTCGATGTTGCCATAAAACATGCCCATATTATCAACTTTTTTCTTTAATTGATTATTTTAAAATCGTAAATGATCACCTTAAGGTTTTAAGTGACCACGTTAATATTATAAAAACTAATCACTTTAAAAATGGAAGTGGTCGCTTAAAAGTTATAAGTGATCACTTTAAGATTATAAGTGATCAATTTAAGACTATTAAAGTGATTATTTTTTGGTTATTTTAAAATAGTAAATGATCACTTTAAAATTATAAATAATCACTTTAAGAGTATAACTGTGTAATGGGTCAACCCAATTGAGATGGATTCACCGTGAAACCGTCTCATTGAAAATTTGTGATATTTGTTTTAATTCAATCGAGACTTGTAAATAATCTATAGACTCATTTTATTACTAATGAAACTTTAAAATGTAAAACATTTCAATTGAGTCTTGGACTGGTTAAACCTGAGCCATGACTATCCTTAGACTGGACATGTCAAAATAGTTTGGGAAGTAGGTTTTAGGTCGGGTCATTTTTTGTCAGGTAATTTTTGGGTAGAATCAAAATCGACCAATGGATAAAAGGTTTCTGAAAAATATATTTATACATTAGATTTTTTTTGCATAAAAAATTAAAATAGTTTTAAAATCTATTAAAATAAACTAAAATAGTTTTAAAATCTATAAAAATCTATAAAACTTTTAAAGAGTGATGCAAGAAAAATATACTCTTTTGTTTAAGAAAAATATATAAATGCCATATATTTTTAATAAAATAATTACTTTAGATAACAATACAACTTATTATAATATTTAATCTAATTTAACTCTAGAATTATACTAAAATATAATTTTGATGGTCTCTTCCATTAAATAAAACAATCTAACTATTCATAAATGAATTAAACTCATTTTTGGTTGATTCATATTAATTTATTTGGTTTTAATTTTAAACTAAATCAAACATCATTTAATAATCTAAATTACAATATATTTTAAAAATAATTCCTTACTTACATATAAAATAATTTTTTGAAACAATTAAACTCTTCATGATTCTTATTTAATTAATTAACAATAATAATACATAATTTTTTAATTATTTATTTGCTTCTATTTTTACTTTGAGGTTTAGTATTTTAAACAGATCTGATTAAATTGTGTAAATATTAAATTGATATAATCATTAATTATTTTCTTGATTACAGAATTGCAATGTAAACATTTTTTGTAACACCCCTGAATTTCCGACCCCTTAACGAAACCAAAACCGTAAAGGACGGAAGGAAATTCGGGTGTTACATAAAAGAAAAGGGAACATAATTAAAATAAACGCTAAAGATTAATTAAAAGGGTGAGTGAGTGGAAATTTCGGCAGCATCTGCCTTAAAACTGTGCGCCTTTGTAGAAAAACAAGTTATTTAGAAGCTAATAAAGTAAAGGCACCAACGGCCTATCAAAACTATGTCACGGCAGAATGATTCGTCGCCAGCTTCTCAAATCAACATGCCAAGCATGGATTGTGGTTCCACTGTCGACGTTTGCGTTTTAAAAAGACTTAACTCCTTAAAATCATACAGAGTTATAAACTACGCAGCAGAAATACAAATATACGAGGGAGGACACAAGGCCTCATAACAAAACATATACAACCAAAATTTACAAAAGATAACAAGAGCTACAAAATCGAAAGATAGCGGTATGACAGAGGTTATGCTTCGCCCTCATCACTCTCCCCAAATGCAATGCAATGCAAAAGAAGCTCCAGTTCTTGCTACGCATGTCTATGATCCTCCTGCTGCTCGACATTAGACCAAAGGCCAATGTGTCATAGCAGGACAATCATAGAAAGTCATCAATAATCAAACATAAACACAAACATGTACACGTCAGTAGCTAGCATCAAATATAATAAGGCCGACTACTAGATAGCATTATATCATAAAACAACATAAGATGATTTCATAAAACGCAAGTATAGATAGTAACTGTTTATCGGCCACTTATACTTCTTAATTTCATTACGTGCTTTCCAACCCGAACCATGTATTCTTGGGTAGAATGCAGGTCTTCACGCTCCTCTTTTCAAACATAAACTCTTGCAAAATACTTATAGTATCAACTCGACCAAGGCATTAACAGAATACCTAACACATAACCTTATAGAGCTTGTCTATCTTAAGGTAAGGGTGATCATAGTCTATAATACCCTTGAGGTAATTTAACTTAGGCACACTTCTCACTAGCATAAACTATTCTATCGATAAGTATATGTTCTATCAATGAGTAAATATTCTATCAAAAAGTAAACTTTCTATCAATGTGTAAGCTTTCTATCAAAGAATAAACCTTCTATCATTAAATAACTTTCGATCAATGAATAAATTTTCTATCACTAAATAACTTTTTGATCAGTGGATCTTTCTCTACTTCCTGGCATAGTGACACGGCCAAGGGCGTTATCGGCCATCCGGCGCCCATGACAAAGTACGAGCTCATGCCCCCTTCAGCTGACCCTCTCGGGTCCTACCTTCGGGAAAAACTAACACACTGGGATTCTAAACCAGTGAAGAGGCCACCATATTGGGGTTTGCAAGGCGCGCATGGTAACACCTCGGTCAAGGGGCGGTATTGGCCATCCGACGCCCAGTGACCCAAGCATGCTCATACCCCCTTTACAGTGGTCCCGTCGAACCTCACCTAGGGGACTAATAAATCAACAGGACATAATCCAGTTGAGTCACGCCAGCTAATCATAATCTAATACTTTATCAGATGGGAATAACTTCCACTTTCGACTATTAATGAGCGCCCTAGGATAGCAGCACGCCAAAACCCACTGAGCCACTCAACAAAATATGAAATTCACCTATAAAGGAGTCATTCTAACTCCAATTAAGGCATAATCTAATTCGTAAATAAATAAGGGGGGTGGTCCCCGCCTCCTACTAACACTCTCATTCTTTATAGCTATTCTAAGCGCAAGAATTTCATAATCGATAGCTCTTCATATAAAGTGTACTCACTAGTATCTCATAGTTTCAATGCAATGTATATTATCACAATAAACAATAATATCTTAAAGCAAATTGCATATAAGGGTTAGTTACTGCGTATACGTACCTGTAAGCGTTACTGCACGATCAAAAGTCACAAAATCACCCAACTAAGGCTCTACTTTTCTCTTACGAATTGAGCACCTATATAAGTTATGAGTAGAACAAATAAGTTCCCTTAACTACTTTGCTATACCAAACTAAATACCAAAGTAACTGCTATCACCCATTCAACATGAGTTTCCGATTACTCTAGCACGCACACAACTCATTCAATACAAGTCAAAATCATTGACTCAACACAGCATAAGTCTTTCCATTGATAGGGCATTTATGTACTATCAAACAAATCCTAATATGCAACTAGTATAGCGGCAGTTAGGGTTGAATCCACAAGGAACAACGTAGTAAATGATTATTTTCCGGCTACCAATTGATCCTTAGTAACACACAATTTCAGAGAATATATGTCTAAACTAACTAAATGACTAGAATACAAGCAATTAAATTAGAAAGATAAATCAATGATATTAAAACATCTAGGGATAAACATCCCCACTAGCATGATGTGATGGCAATGAGATCCTACTACCCCTACAACGATCATAACCAAGTTCAATGGGACGAATACACCATTAAATATACTAATAACTCCTTTCAAAGACTATTAGCTTCACTACCATACTATCAAACCTATTTTCATGGAATCAAGTATAGTAATGACATTGAGTATAGTATTCTATAAGATCCAACAATCAAATCTATCTATTTTCATGAAGATTATCAAGCCCTTGATCTAAAAGGCAATTCATTCAACCCTAACTTTCGTTAGCGATTGAATGAATTGTTAACCACAATTTCCAAAATTTCTATTGAAAAACATGAGTTAACTAGCATAAGAAACCAAGCATGAACAAGGATTATGCATAACAAAAAGAGATTAGGATTCAATAATTCATCATCAACATCATGGCTAGGGTTCCATCTAACCCTAGATTAAGAAACTACTCACACATATCAATTGCAACAAAACAAGAATTAATTAAAGAAAACATGATTAAAAGTAATAACAAGGAAAGGATAAAGAAATAATACTTGAAGTTGAATACCAATCGATGAACGAAAGTAATTGAAAGTTACCAAGTTTTTCTCCCAAAGTGAAGAATTAAAAGTATCTAAAAACAGAGAAAATGTTGCTCCCCCCTTTTTGGTTACATTCCTCATCATTTAATAAAAACCGTGCGGAAAAACGGTTATTAAAGCAGGACCGGACCGGGTTTCTGGAAGACCGGACCGGGTTTCTGGAAGACCGGACCGGGTTTCTGAAGACCGGACCGGGTCCGTGTGCTGAGGGTTTTCCAGAGAGCAGAAATCACAGGACCCGACCGGGTTTAAGCAAGACCGGACCGGGTCCATGTGCTGAGAGTTTTGCAAATGATTAATGACAGACCCGACCGGGTTTAGAGTATACCCGACCGGGTCCTGGGCTTTGAGGCTTGCATTCCTATTTCTTACTTGAAATCGCCCGGGTATAAATATAGCCGTCCGGGCCCATCATCTTGTGCTTACTTTTCTTCATTAGAACGCGGCAAAAGTACAAACGAAACCTAACGGGACTAAAAGCATATTCGAATGGACCTGTGAGCTCACAAAAGTGCCGTAGTGTGGTCTCGAACTCTGCCAAATCTCGAAGCACGCATCCTAATGCTCAGAAGTGATCCGCTTCCAATACAAGAGTGGAGCAAAATGGCCTGAAATAATCAAAGACACACAAAACTCCAACCAAGCGTAAAACCACATGGAAAATGCGAAATCACACATCAAAATGCCATAAAATGCAAGGGAAAGGAGCATGAAAATATAGTATGAAATGCATACATCATCCATCAATTAAAAGTAGAAGTATGTGTGAATCGTTTCTTTACATTAACTAATTTTGAGCATATCGGCTCGCGTTACCCAAAAATAACTAATCATAACTAAATCTTAAAATTTTAATATAATATTAATATAACGATAAGGCAAATCTTAGAGTTATCGTATCGGGATATCATTTGTTACATTCTCCAAAGCTATTAAGAACTATAATCAAAACAACACGACAAATAACTTTAGCAACCATCGACGATAAGTTGACATTATGCTCTTGGCTTACCAATATCATGTATCTATAACTTCAATAACAGCCTAATAAGGGTATTTGTAATTCATAACAATCAAACCACAACAATTAGTAACTATTATTCCCAATTTAATCAATCAAAATCACTTTCATAGTCAACTAACATCATCACCATTACTAATTATTCGCAATAATAATCAATCGACCAAATCTTAAAACAACTTTTAAAGTTATTTAATCAATCATCACCAAAATATAGTATAACACACACATCATTGGTAATTTCATCTCTAAATCCAAGCCCTAATCGTTTCGTGTTCTAAGATAACATATTTAATTACTACCTATACTAAGATTCAAAGAAACTAATATAAATCAACACACAACCCATAATTTCAAATGACACTTCAAACCTTAAGTCATAAACATGTTTAATTCATCAATCAAATTCTTACCCACAAAAAGATTCAATGAAAATAGCATAAAAATCAACATCTCACTCATAAACTTCATAAAACTTCAAATAAAACTATAAATTAATTAGAGAAAAGAGAAGAGATGGCTCACGATGGAAAAACTAGAAAAGGGTGAGGGTATAGGTGGTGTTGTGGTGGTGTGGAGCACGAAAAATGGCGGAGGAAAGGCCGCGTGGTGCTGCTGCCTTGGCGTCACGGCAACTTGCTGCTGTTTGAGGCACGCAAAGCAGCAGTTGCTACTGCCAGGTGGTGGAGCAAGACCGGTTGCTGCCGCCTGCTACCTGTGGAGGACGGGGAGGAGTCGGTTGCTGCTTGTGGAGGAGGAGAAGAGGCGCAGCTGTGCTGGTGGCTGTCGGCTGCTTTTGCTCACAGTGATGGAGGAGGGAGTGAGAGAAAGAGAGAAGAGAAGGAAGAGAGTAACAGCATGATTCTTGTAAGGGAGGGAGTGATATCCCCTTAAAACCCTAACTCATCCTATTTATTTAATTTATACACTTATTTATTTATTTGTTTACCTAGGTTCATCTTCTTGGGAGGCCCAACTAAGAACTCACCTTCGTATAAAACCCTAGCTCACACATTTCAATAAAATAATTATTTTGATTCGAATCTCTTTATTTAGAAATCGTGATTGTATTTTTAATATAAATATATGTCAATATTTAAATTCGTATATGAAAGGAATTTATTAAAACTACTTCAAAATTAATTTAATATAACTATAAAATACCCAAAAGTCATTAAAATATTAATTAATGACGTCATAAAATCTCGGGGTGTTACAGACTACCCCCTTAAAAGGAGTTTCGTCCCCGAAACTAGAGTAATAAGAGTACAATTCATGAAAATTGTATTTCTAATAACTTATGAAGGTGTTTTAACGATTTTAAGCTCCATAATTGACTCAAGGATCGTGACTTTATTGACACTATTCACAAAAAGATATGCAAGGATAGTGTGGTTAGACCATGGAACTCCAATTATTTAATATCTTTGATCTCAGTACTACACACCCTAGTATCTAGGTCTCAATATGTTCTCTTAGTAAGACAACTCTCCTCAATGTTTACAAAAGTAACATATCTAGCAGATGTGGCTTTTAAAAAGTTTATCACTTGAACTTGTAACAACACGAAATGTCCTGTTATCTAATGTAATTCTTCAAACAACCTTTCCACTTCTACGTGAGCACCTAATTTCGTACTTTCTGATAATCTTGAAATGTACGGAAGGTTTAACTATTATAATTTAAACCATGAATGGGGGTAAAATATCAAAACAACAAAGTCCTAAAAGTAAAGTGCACAAAGTTGCTCAACACTTAACTCGTATTATAATTAGACACCCTAGACCTGAGGATGCTTGAATCTTACTAAACTGGTTGGTTATCAACTCCCAAATCGATTCACCGCTAACTTTACTTATCATAACATAATCCTAACCTTTTACTTAACATGAAATGCTCTTTTCATTAATCATATATGATCAAATCATTTTATAACATATTAAATCATACATCATGACTTGATTAGTAGGTTAACAACTCAAATTAATAATTCAGAACATAATACATGTTTCAAGAATATAATCAAATTATATATATAACACATTTTAGCAAGTTACTGTGGTTAATAATTATACTTTTACAGCCATGATACCAATACACATATCATAATCGTTCAACAATAACACCCTTAATTCATCATAATATCAAATTCTGATTACGAGAATATGAGAATGATTTAAAATCATGAAGAGCAATGTCAAAGGTTATCAACATTTTTTTTTTCTAGCTATTCACTTACCATACGACTAGATATGTTGAAAGTATATAATTTATATCAATTAAGATCACGAGCTAATATATGACTAAAGTAATGCATCATGTACATATATAATGATTGTACTAATGGTACTTATAGGGTAATAATAACAGTAATGATCAACAAAGATGACGTTTTATGTATACATAAAAAAAATATGCATGATGAAAAATAAATGATGAACACACCTACATCACCGCAATTTCCAATATCAATAGTAAAGCAGTCATGTATCATACAGTTTGATAAAGTTATGATACCAACACTAATTTCATAATATCCACTCTACATCATAACATTTTCATCATAATACTACCTCTAACTATAAGACCGTTATCGCAACCATATGACTGCTACATTAACAATCCTGACACTATACTAAAGTACAACAACACAAAGCCAACAAAATAACACAACACTTGAAATTATGCATTACGATTATTCCTATGCAAATAAGTGGAATTCAATCACCCTTCGACCTAAGATGGAAACATAAAACTAACAACTATAACATAATTGTTTGTATTAAAACATGACAAAATTTCAAAACTCTTTTCATCAAATGCTTATTATGATCCAATGATTTAGTAACATCAAATTAAAACTCTTCTTAACTCTTCTTAACACAAGTGCGAATATTATTTCACTGTCTTTATCGCGTAGTAATGATTGTGTATTATAATCGTTTAAGACATAATCCATTATCTCGATTCATTTCTCAAATTATAATTATTCGCATATTCATTGTCGTTTCTTTAATGTTTAGGTTTAAAACACCTCATGACTTTTATTAGGACCACATTATCTTTAGTAACTCTCCAACTTAATTCACCACGTATCACATCAATCATTATTAAAACAATAACTTGCGTAAAGTCAGCTTCATTTAGAATCTCATCTATGTCTTACCATTTCAATACACTGGTAGGACTAATAAATTGGTGATCAATGAGATACTCAAAAATACTTAAAACATTTAACTGTATCTTATGTGCACAAAGACGCTTATTCCACCTCATCATCAGATTATTTTATCCTTATGTCTTGTAACTGTCCAGAAGGCCATGAGGAAAACAAATTATAATATCACTGATTCCTTTTTAATTTCAAACCGTCACGATTCTTCTTCACATTATCATCTGATTAAAACATTCATCACTCTATATAAGCATTTAATGAGACAAAATGTCTTAACTCAATAATGCTCCCTCGAATCAATCCTTAGGCCCTTGACATGCAAATTTGTTTACGATGATTATTCTTTAACTATCCACTTTAATATAAAGTTATTGACTTATGTATGAATGATATACCATATCTCAACGAAATACAAAACTCAAAGGCCTTGCGAATGATAATTTTCTCCTCTGATACTCAAACTCAAAATCACCCATATTTTATCCAAAGAGCCACTTCAACTGGTTTTTTTTTTTTTGATACTCAAAATCTGATACTCATGATTCTTGTGAGGGAGGGAGTGATATCCCCTTAAAACCCTAACTCATCCTATTTATTTTATTTATACACTTATTTATTTATTTGTTTACCTAGGTTCATCTTCTTGCGAGGCCTAACTAAGAACTCACCTTCGTGTGCTCACACATTTCAATAAAATAATTATTTTGATTCGAACCTCGCTCTTTATTTAGAAGTCGTGATTGTATTTTTAATATAAATATATGTCAATATTTAAATTCGTATATGAAAGGAATTTATTAAAACTACTTCAAAATTAATTTAATATAATTATAAAATACCCAAAAGTCATTAAAATATTAATTAATGACATCAGAAAATCTCGGGGTGTTACATTTTTAATTCAATCAAAAAATAACAAATGGCACAATCATCTTAAGTCTGGCACTTGGTATTATACATCAAAATTATAGATTGTATGATTTTAGTTTTATTTTCACTATAAATTATAGTGTTAATTGTGATATTTGATATTTCCTCTGATTTTAATAGTTGCGACACTTCTGTTTTTCACGCTGTTCAATGCACAATTTTAATCTTTAATATATTTAATTTTATATGGTAAAAAATTCAAAAACATTAATATTATGAAAATATGCATTAAGACGAATCAAACAACATCCAACTTGACTATATATGTTTTGCATTATACATAAAAAAGTATATGCAAAATAACATTAGTTGATGAACAATAGTTCCTATTGGAACCGTACCAACTATTAAAATCTAGAGGAAGTATATCAATATCCTATCATTTTTAAATGTCACCAGAATATTTATAGGTGTTTGGTTTAATTGACCAGTTGGAAATATTTGGCGTTTTTGTTGGATTTTAAGTTAGCTAAATAAGCTAGCTGTTTGTGGAGATGTTTGGTAAATTTGAGTATTGGCCGTTGGCTATTTATTAGAGAAAAAGTGGGGCAACAAGCCAAAAGCCAACCAAAAAAGCTAGCTAGAGCAGCTTTTTCATTTTGGTTTAAAAGCCAGCTTTTCAGCTACTTTAAAAGCCATTTACCAAACACTTTTTTTGACTGTTTGACCAATCAAAAAGCTAAAAGCCAAAAAGCCAACTAAAAAGCCAACCAAAAAGCTAATAACCAAACATCCCCTTAGTGTCACTTATAGGAATTCTCATAAGAATTTGGCTAGTCACAAATGAAAATGTGATATCTTTAACTGTCGCAACAATATTAACACCTAAAATTGTCATATGATTAATAATAACATATAAAAGTGTCACAATTACATTTGTCAATTTGCAATCATTGAGTCATCCAAATATATCTATATAATTTTACTTTTAAATAGTAAATATTCCACTGTTATATTATAAAAATATAAATTTAAATTTAAATTTACATATTAGGATATAATATTTATACATATTAAAATTTAAATATATGCATAGTCAAATGGATATTTTAGTAAAATATTTAGTTTTTTTGAAGGCTAGTAAAATATTAGGATAATATACATAGTAAATTATATTAAAATGTATATAAAATAAAAAAGTATTATAATTTTTTATAGAAAAGTTATTTTTTAAACATAATTGTGATTGTGTTACTTTTCATTGTCACCATTTGATGATATCACATCCATAAGTGTCGTCAATTAAATTGTTAACATTTATAATGGTCACTTATTACTCTATGAATGGTGACATTTTGACGAAGAATTAAAAATATTGCATCATCATTAAACTTCTTTATCTGGTAATTACTAAATTATACTCCCTCCGAACCAATTTAGATGTCTCATTTGCTTGTGCACGGTTATTAAGGATGGTGTGGGGTCCATTAAAAAGGGTAAGTAGTAAAGGGTAAGTAGCGAAGGATAAGTAGTAAAGGGTAGTTGGGTAAGTAAGGTATATGGGGGTATATTCGTAATTACTTGTATGAACTAAGGATATTTAGGTAAAAAAAGATTGACAAAAATAAAAATGAGACAACTAAAAAGACTGTCAAATAATGAAATAGGACAACTAAATTAATTCGGAGGAAGTATTATTTACTTTTTAAATAATATATATATTTAACTTTTTTTAATTTAATCTGCACAATTCATATTTTCAAAACATTTACTTAAAAATTAACATTGCATTTAAATTATTTGGATTTTGAATGTTAAAGACCGAAAAATCAGGAGCAGCGTCCAGCCGTCCACACACATTTATATTTTCTTTCAAAAAAACTGGCATTGCCAATGCCAACTGGAGTGATATATTATTGTATTTGTAATAATTCATCATAAACAAAACTAAGCAATTGACTATTCGTTAATAATCATCATTAGTTCCTCCTAATCAATTTTTCTGTTTATATTAATAAATTAGTTTTGCGACTCATTTCCTTATTTGGTCAAGTCACTTTAAATGTCTCATTTTTATTTTGGGTATATTAACTTTATCAATTTACCCTTAATAAATATAATATTTTCACACCTTTATACCTACTAACCCCACTTTACCCCTATTAAAATTTAAAAATATAACACTTTTTTCTTTCACATGTGATCCCATTTGACCACCTATCAAATAATAAAAAATCAAATGGGAGACATTTCTTTATTTTTAGATATCATTCTCATTACTCTAATGCATCTGTACTTTATATTATTATCTTTTATTTCTAAATAAATTTGGCAAAATTATTGAGATTTGTGATAGAGCCAAGGAGGAGCGAAGAGGTATTAGTAA
This sequence comes from Amaranthus tricolor, assembly GCF_026212465.1. Classification (NCBI taxonomy): domain Eukaryota; kingdom Viridiplantae; phylum Streptophyta; class Magnoliopsida; order Caryophyllales; family Amaranthaceae; genus Amaranthus; species Amaranthus tricolor. The sequence goes on along the minus strand of NC_080062.1, from coordinate 9,466,892 downwards.
ATAATGGTGATTTATAAAGTTAATAAATCACTTTTATGTAGTAGAGTGAGAGTATATATGATTTTAATTTGTACCTATTTTGGTTTTGTTTATTTTATTACTCCTTCGTTATTTTTTGTTTGTCCACCTTACGTTTTTCACATATTACAAAATAAATTTTGAGTCTCAATATCCCTAAGTACGAATCATGAAAAATTGTAAAAATTATACTTAAAAAATATATTTTGTCCAAAATTCTTTGCATAAGATGAATCTAAGAAAATTCCACATGAATATATTTTGTTTTCAATATATACTTCAAAAATCAAATTTATATTTATCTCCTAAAGTGGAAAAAAACTTAAAGTGGACAAACAAAAAGGAACGAAAAGAGTATTTTTCTTTTTGTCTTTTAATGATAATTTACAAATCACGGTGATTGATTAGAAATTATTGAGTAGTATATGAATGATAAACAATACTCATTTGACCAACTTAATTAACATTATTTTTCATTTTAGTTTGTTCTAATAAATTTATCTTTTCTTTTAAAATTATTTCACCTTTTTTGCTCTCTATACTGTTTTATTTCTAAATATCACAGAAGTATCACTTTAACCATTAAATCATTGAAGTATTTTTATATTCTCTCTTATTAGTAAATTACTAAGAAAAGTACAAAAGTGCAGAAAATGAAGTTATGAAAGTAATAGGTGGTGAGGTGGATGTTTATTTAATAGTATCTCGTATTCATCTAAAATGTCTCATTTACTTAATGCACTCCATCTAATGCACTTATTCGATTTTTAATATATCGAGTTATGTATAATTAAAAATTATAAAAAGTTGATATTAACAATCTTTACATCAAACCAAATCAAATAAGGTTCCACATGACTATGTTTTAACTTATAGATTAATAATAAAATATAATTTAAGAGTGATAGATAAATAGTGTTTCAAAAGTTAATGGGACATTTTAGATGAATAAGAGGTAGTAGATGCTATAGACTTTTTTTATTAGTGTATCTAATTTAATTTGTTTTTACTTTTATTTTAAGCTATGACTTATAATTAATTTATTTTTTGATCTCATTCCTACACTTCTTTTACTTTGCTATGAATATTATTATAAAATATGTTCTCCGTTTCTTAATGAAGTTCCCATAAATAATGTTTACGAAAATTAAAAAAAATAAAATCTTTTAGATAGTGTTGATATTATTTTATTGAATAGTAAATTTAACGGATGAAAAGTGAATACCATAAATATTAATAAATATTAAAAAAAGTTAGTGGAAAAAATATAGGGACCATAACTAATAAAAAAATATTTTTATAAGTTAGTGAGAAAAATGTGAGATTATAAGGATATAAAAAAAGTTAAAATGAAGTTATTAGAAGATATGTGGATATCATATACACTAATAAAATATATTAAAATGAGGATGAGAAAACTTATTTTTATCCAAAATTTATGATATAAATAGAAAAAGATTCTTTATGGAAGAACAAATGAAACACCTCAAAATAGAAAATGAAAATTTTTTATTTTTTTACTTTTACCTTATTTGTTATTAGAGTACTTTCTTTGAAAAAGCACATAAATTTAAAAATTAGAATAGAGTTGAACATTAAATGTTCATTAAAAGATTGCTTGTTAATAGTCAAATTTATAAACCTTATCAAAATTTTTATTTAATCATTTTCTGTTTATTTAAAATGTACTTCACTTGTTGATTTCATGTGATGTTGTACATATACTCGCACGATCACACCTAACTATTTTGACTTTGTTTAACTATATATATATTTTAGTCATTGAAAGAGAATATTACTGAAGTATTCTTTCACATGTTCATCTATATTTATTTATTTATTTTTTTATAAAAGTTGTTAATTTCAATGACATATTATTGTGAAAAATGGTTTATTTCACCAAAGATTTTAAGTTAAAAAGACAAATATTTAACAAATTAGCAAATTATTGTTTCTATTTATAATATAAAATATATTCATCATAATGAAGAAAAATATTCTTTGTTGTTAGTATGCAAATATAATATCAATTTGATTTATTTATAAGGAGATAATAATAACATTAAAAATAACATATTTCATGCATTTATGAGTTCTTACATTATCAAACTTTTTTTAGAGAACATTATCATACTTTGATTCTCTCAAATCACAAAGTTTTATGATGGAACACTTATTTCAATTAAAAATACTTCCTTATATTCTAAGATGTGTTTACAAGAGAAGTTCTTCATTTATTTCAATTATATTCCCTCCGTCCCTTATATAACATTATTGGTTTTTTTCATATATAAAATTACTAGTATGTATACCCGTATAATGCACGAATTTGTAAGTCTGTAAATGTATATAAAGAAAATAAAATAATACATATAAATTAATGTTTACAATGTGATTGTGATAAAATTTAAAAGTGAAGATATTAAAAATTTACAATTGTTTAAATCAATCGAAAACAATTAAAAACAATATCTTACTTAGATGTTTGATTTTTTTTTTTATATATTTTAATTGGTAGAAAATGACATAGTGTAAAAATAACTTGTCGAATCATATCATATCATCATATCAAACAATACTATAAAAATGTTGAAAAATTTCGAGTGTCATCCTCTAAGAAGGCATGACAATGTAATTATTTTAGTGGATAATAATTGATTACATGACAATCTTTACATAATTTAGAATTTGATTATTTTTAAAATTATACAATACTATAAAAATGTTGGAAATTTCCAAGTGTCACCCTCTAAGAACGCATGACAAATGTAATTATTTTAATGGATAATAATTAATTACATGACAATCGTTACCTAATTTAGAATTTTTGATTATTTTTAAAATTAGAGCTAAATTAGGTATAGCATAGACTATAATTTATTATAGCAATTATTTTATACATAAATTTTTTTAATTGTCTTTAATTGATTTAATTTATTTGTTTTATATGTTTTATATATTTTACATATTAAATATTAAATCTATATTGCAATAATCAATAATACATAATCAATAAACTATTAGGAGGTTGTTCAATAACCTTTGACTTTTTGATATTTTTTTTAATAAACAATTAACAATTAATAAATTTTTAACTAAACATCCTATAATAAATGACTTAAATGGTGGACTTATCAACAAATACTTGTAAATAATCAAATTAATCTAAATACAAACCTATAATTAAATTTTACTATTTTGTATGATAAATACGAATCTGAGATATATATATGTATATACACTTCAATTGATTTTTTTTATGATAATATAATACTTATAACAATCAACATTAATGTAGCTAGTATTATATAACAGAGAAAGTATATCTAATTAGGAGAGAAGTTCTTCATTTACAGTTTGTTTGGCACATGGAGGAGTTAAGGGAGGGAATGAGACTTTATTTAAAAAATAATCCAAGTTTTTATTTAGAATGGAAATAAAAATAACAAAGTCCCTAAGATTAAAACTCTAGAAGGAGGGTAACTACGCTGAAACTTCATTTTCATCTCTTTCTACCAAATTCCTAACATGACAAATCTTAAAAATCCCAATTAAAATCTCAAAAATTCTATTCCCTTGTAAACATATATTATGTTCAGCTATAGAGTTTGTTCTTTGTACTGTTGTATTCTTCCATCTTTGATTTCTCCCAGAAAAACACAACAATGGAAGCAGCATTTACAGACTGTTCACTCATTAGCTCCGCGATTGCGAGAATATTATCAGATCGCACTTGGCAGCAGCTTAGAAACCTTGGAATTTCAGAGGATAAACTCCAAAAAATGCAAGAAACTCTCCGTCGAATTCAAAAATTTGTTGACTCTGTTCGTCATCAATTTCTGATTGAAAAGGGGAACGACAAAATTATTCTTCTTCTAAATCGATGGCGACAAAAACTCAACGATTTGACTTTTTTTTTTGAGAATAGTAATGATGAGTATGGATCGGAAATCCTTGAGAGGAAGAAACTATCATGCAGCAAAGCTTCCTTTTTCAAACTGAAGATTTTCACTCAGATGAATGAGCTTCATAAATTGGCTTCTCGAATTGATTATGAGATTTCTAAAAGATATCAAGACTTAAAATTAGATAATCATAATAGAGAAAGGTCGGAAGATCACGAATCAATCATGATTATTGAAAGGAAGGCTGATGAGGAAAAGATTATATCAATGTTAAGGAATACTATGAATGCTGAAGCGGCGAATGCTGGAGCGGCGAATGCTGAAGCGGCCGACATTTTCACCATTGCCATTGTTGGAATGGCAGGTAATTAAACCCTAATTACTTCAATTTATAAATCTTTTACCGATTAATAAACTTTGCATCTCACAAGTCACAATCATCAAATTATCAGATTATATGATTAAATTTTACTAGTCGATTTTGAGGTGTTATTCAATAGTTAGCCTACCGTAACGAATATCGTCACGTAATCTCAACATGGCCCAATTATATGGATACGGGACATCCATGGGCTTGGGTCTACAAACCCACGAATTAAGAGTGTTGACTTGCACATATACTTAGTAAGATTCATTATTTCCCAAAATCATATGATAGTAAGAGAATTAGCCCATCTAATATATATATATACAAATCCAAAATCTACTATTTTATGAATTTAGGATCTTATCTTATATAGTATTTCTATGTTTAAAAAACTCTTCTTTATATGAGTATTAAAAAAATGAAAGTAAGTTTGTTGGCATAATTTTATTATATGGGTATTTCTCCTAAATTATTTGGGTTATTGGGAGCACTCTAAATTATTTCTCCTAAATTATTTTAAATAATCCAATTTTTGCATATTATTTGCTTACAGCACTTATTTTCACATTTTAATCGACTACTATAGATACCTAACAGCTAACACCAAAGAGGAGTAGGGTAAGACCAACGAAGAAGCATCAGGGGAAGAAGAAGTGAGCGTAACGGCTAGTAGGTACCTACATTAACCGGTTAAAACATGAAAAGGAGTGTTGTCAGCAAATAATATACAAAGGTTGAATTATTTAAAAATAATCAATAGTTGAGATTATTCATAGCTGATGGACAATAAGTGAGATTATTCTAAACAATTTTTCCTATTTATTTTTGAGGTATGATACCGGAAATTTAAACCCAAAACTTTTGCGTTCTCAATCAAGTTCTAATAAGTAATAACCACTGAGTTTTGTTTTGTGGTTTTTGGCCTAGATTTTAGGAAAGACAGAAAAAAAATACTTTTTCTATATCACTATATTTGCTATTTCAATGTGTTATTTTGATTATGTATATATTGAATAATTGAATTTTACATATTTAAAAATTATAAAAAGTTAATATTACGAAAGTATGCGATTAGACGATTTAAACAAGATTCCAGTTGACTATATTTTTTCTTACACATTAGCTGTAATATATAAAATAAGCTTGAACGATAAATAATGTCAATAATCATTATGTATCTAGTATTTCAGAACGAAGGAAGTAAGTTTTTTATAAAAAAATTTCAAAATAAGATTTGGGAAATTAATTTCCCAAATAAGTGTAATCATGCCAAAGCTAAGGCTAGATATGTTAGCTGTTACCAATACCAAACAAAGAAACTTGTAAAAAAAGTCAAAATTTTTTGTTTATTGTTCGTAACAACGAACAAAAAGAAAATAATGTCATAACGTTAGAAGAGACAAAGAAATAATTTGTTCACTCTTAGGGAACATATTTTATTTTTTTGTCTATTCTAACGCTATAACATTTTCTTCTTTTTGTTTTAACTAACAGCGAATAAAAAATTTTGACTTTTTTTTATTAATTTATTTTTTCGCTTTTACTAACGGCAAACATACTTTACTTTAGGCTCAAACATATAGATGTTTATATTTGAAATTAAAATTTGTGGAAGCTTATTTTGTAAATATTTTTTGACGGGAAGCTTACTTTTTTCAACCTTTCTTGATTTTAGCACATAACTTCTACATTCATGGTTGGATAATTGATTTGATTGATTCGTGGATGAGATTGGTTCAGCCCATACCGACAAACTTTGAAATAAATAAGTAATTTTAACAAAGAAAAAGCACGTAAATTTAATTTTAAAAATAAGTGTTCTTATATTCTTGTATAAGGTTAGGTATATTTTCAGTTAATAACAACGAACAAAAAAATTGGTTAAAATTGTTTGTTAATAGCTGCAAACAAAAGGGAGACAATATCATAACGTTATATGGGACAAAAAAATGAAATCATGTTTGGTAAGTGCGAACAAATATGATTTCCATTTTTTTGTCGCATATAACGTTATGACATTGGCTCCTTTTTGTTCGCAATTAATAATTATGAAAAAACAATTTTGATTTTTTTGACCAGTTTTTTTATTTGATGTTTATAACTGTGAATATACCTGATCTTAGACTCGGACGTACAAACGCTTATTTTTAGAATTAAATTGACCCGAATTTTTTTTTTATTTTTCTTTTTTGTTAAAGTTACTTATTTGTTTTCAACTAGAGGCCTTAGGTATTAAACTAAAATAAAATCCTTTTCGACGATGGTCCCACCGTTTCTCTCACTTAACATTAATTTTGTATTTTGAGTTTTATCACTCATTTTCAACAATACTAATATTTTAAAGATTTTGTTAGTTTAGTTTTTGATAAATACCCTTATAATAAAACTCATACTTAAGAATTTTTAGAATTTCAGTAATGTTTATCATCACAAAATTCTTGAAACTTGTATAATCACAATTTTGTATCACTATAAATCTTAATAAATGGTAATATGTAAAATTGCTAGATTTGATTCTTAATCGGTATTGCGATATAATAGATAAGAATTATAACAACTAATAAAATAAGATCATCGACATCAAGAAATTAAATGAGATCATTAATATTTATTTATCAAAAACCAAAAAGAAAGATCAACAATATATTTTTACCAACTACTGCTATCTATTCTTAGTATTTATCTCATTTGGGATTATACGCTTACCAATACATTAATTCAAATATTAATATATTTAATTGTTCATGAATAATAAATATATAGCATATAAAATAAAGTACGCTAATCAAATAATATTATACTTAACTATATTATTATCAAATTTCAAATGGGACAACTAATAAGTGTAACAGGGAGTACTAATAAATTTTAACACGTAAAGAAATTTAAAAGTTGTAATAACTAATCACAAATTCTTGTGAAAAACGATCTCTTTGAGAGACCATCTTTAATTGGACTGACCCAAAAAGAAAAATATAGAGTAAGTTTTTTTTGGTAGGCATTAAGAATATTATAAGTAGACATTTAGAATATTGTAAGTACTCAAGTACTTACTTGATAGGCTAGTAGGTTAAGTTTCTCGATAGGCATTAAGAATATTGTAAATAGACATTTTAAATACTTTTTCAATGGGCATTAAGTATATTGTAAGTAGGCATTAAGGATACAATTAGTGGACATTAAGATTTAATGGGTTGGGCTTCAGAAACGTCTTCAAAGAGACTGATTTATAACTAATTTGTCACCCAAAAAAACAAGGTTAAATAAAATAGAAATTTCATCAACTTAGAAGATTTCTGAGTTATTCTCACACCTCATAGAATAACTGTTAGGGACCATTTCTGAAATGTTTAGTCCGGTTTGTTTACTTTGTATATTTTTCTTATGTTGAAGCATTTGTTTTGTGAATTGTGACAAGGCATTTATGTACCTGTATTTATGTACCTTTTGGAGTTGATACTTTTAGGTATTGGGAAAACAATCCTTGCTGATAGGATTCTCGAAAATCCAATGATTCAAAACGAGTTCAAAACATTCAAAGTAAAAGTACAAGTGTTTGATGTAACAAGAATTATGAAGGATATGTTGCAGTCATTGCAGCAAGGAATGCACCAGAATATAAATGATCATGAGGAGATCATGAACAGGCTTCGGGACTCCATCGAGGGCAAAAAAACTCTCATAGTATTGGATGATGTTTGTTCAGTTACCCAAGATCAGTTAAGTCCACTTTATCTGATGCAAAAAGTTGGGTGTAAAATCAGTATTCTAGTAACTACTAGACGAGTAGAAGCTGCTAAGGCCATTGGTGCTTCCCACATTCATTATCTGCAAAAATTATCTGATGATGATAGTTCGTCTATATTTGAGTCAGTTGCCTTCCGTGGAAGGTCGATTGAGGAAGTCGGAAAGTTGAAGGATGTAAGCAAAATGATTGTAAACAAGTGTAATGGTGTTCCCTCGGTTATCCAGAAAATGGCGGGTTTTTTACAGGACAAGGTGAATGTATCTGAGTGGACGACTGTTGCAGAAACTGAATTATGGGACTTGCCCAACTTTGAGATCTTGTCAACCTTGTCACAGACTTTTGATCGCTTCCCGAATGCTCTAAAAAGATGCTTTGCGTACTGTTGTATATTCTCGAAAGGTGCCACTATCCGAAAATCTGATTTGATACGGCTCTGGCTCGCCCAAGGCTTTCTTTCAGAGACAACAATAACGGAAACTGCTGAGAAATACTTCGACATTTTGTTGAATGAGTCACTTCTACAGGTATCTAAGCTCGATGAGGATGGAAATGACATGGATTGCACAATGTATGACTTGACTTATGATCTGGCAATGAATTTCTCTAAACATGAACTTCCGAATATCAACGACCAAATAAATCGATCAAGTAATCTTTCTGATGTCCGACATTTAGTCATCTCATCATCGAATGTGATAGAGGCACTGAAAGTGATCACTTCTCGGGGTATTAGACTACGAACAATACATTCAACGGTTGCAGTTCCGGGGAATTTGTTAACTCAAGCAAGATATGTATATGTGTTGAAATTAGATGGAATTAATCTAAAAGAGGTGCCAAAGAATATTGGCAAGCTGAAATTTTTACGGTATCTTGATCTGTCAAATAACCCATTCACATATTTGCCAGAATCAATCTCACATCTTAACCTGTTACAAACTTTATTGCTTAAAAACTGTACAAATTTCTCGGTTGTGCCCAAGTGGTTTCCTAATTTAACCCAATTTTTACTCATTGAAGTTAGCCCGTTAAAGTTGCAAAGCCAGATGATACCTCCTACAGCTCTCACGAAACAACCTCCTATTGATTTGGATAAAGAGGGGGGATTTGAACAGTTTTCTGGATTGTGCCATCTCACTGATATTTCTGGTCCACTGTTTATTAGTGGTCTTGAAAATCTAAAGGACAAAGATGTCGAGGAAGCAAGGATTGGAAATAAACACGGGATTTCAGCTCTGGAACTGCGTTGGAATACCAACCGAATAGAGGGAGGAACTGACAGCGAGCAGCAAAATGATGATAATCAGCAAAAAATTGTTCTTGAAGCCCTTCAGCCTCATTCTAATATTCGTAGGCTCAATTTGGTTGGCTATAACGGTCCTCAATTTCCAGAGTGGGTGATGAGGATGAAGGGCACAGACAATGAAAGACTGAACACAATAGTGAAGATCGAATTAGTTAACTGCAAAGAATGCCTGCTACTTCCAACCATGGGACAGTTACTCTGTCTTCGGGAACTGAAAATTGATGGCATGGACAGCATTGAAGTTATAGGTCATGAGTTTTACAAGTATAGCGATGACGATGAAGAAAATAAAATTCCAAAAGTATTCTTTCCTGCACTATGCTGGCTAAAACTGCACAATTTTAGTAGATTAAGAGAATGGATGCCTGCTCCCACTAGTACGACGATGGATATTCACTTTTGTCGTGCATTTCCAAGTCTTGAGGCGTTGCAAGTTGTGAACTGCCCCAATTTGAGGAGCATCCCAACTGCTTTCCCGCTAATAAAAAATATACTGATCCAAGGAGTTAAAAAGGGTAATTGGTTGGAGACGCTGATTACTAACAGCTGCAGGAATCACAGTTCTTTGATTTCCCTGGTATTGTCTAAGGTGTCAGGACTAAATCGTCTTCCTAACGAGTTGGTCCACTGTACATCTCTCAAAGAACTCAGTTTACAAAAGTGTGAAAACTTAAGATCATGGCCATGTTTACCGTGGAATCTCATCTCCCTCGAGGAGCTGTGCATTGATGACTGCCCCAGTCTCAGTTGTCCTCCGCCTGTTGATGGGCTTACTGCTCTCAACATTTTAATCATTAGAGGATGCAAACTCCTGGCAGAGACCCCAAGAGAATTGGGAATGTGCACATCTTTAACTAAATTGTCAATCAGTAACTGTGCCATCTTGGAAAGATTTTCAGATTTACAGCAGATGATTAGACTTGAAGAAGTAGATGTATTAGACTGTGGGAAACTGAAATCACTGCCTAAAGGACTCGAAGTTCTTCCTAGCCTTCGGACCTTGAGAATTAATGGGTTTCGCAAAACGTCTGATCATTTTCCAAAATGTGAATCCCTCGAAAGATTATGGATAATGGGCACACAAGACATGAACAATCTTCCAGATCAACTAACATCCCTCCCTCATTTGAAAAACCTCAGAATCAGGAGCTTTTCTGCCCTGGAAATTGTTCCTGATTGGATATGTGACCTGAAGAACCTACAAATCCTGATATTTGAAGACTGTGAGAAGTTGAAACAGTTTCCTCCACGACAAAAAATGCTGCAGTTAAAGAAGTTACGCAGCTTGCGTATTGAAAACTGTGTACTCTTAGAGGAAAGGTTAGAAAAGATCCTCAAGACAAATAATTCTTTCCATGTGCCACAGATAAAGATCAATGGCCGCTTGATTCAGGGAGATAGAAGCTCGGTATCTCAGGTATGCTTAACAAATGTTATTCACAATACTAAACTGGATTTTTATCGTGGCGCCTCAACCATCAGCTTAAATTTTTGGTTGAGATGATTCCTTGACATGGTATCAGAACCCAACGAGACAAGAGGTATTCGAATGTTAACCACCCCTCATAAAAAGTGGAATATTCAATGCCTATGCCCATCCACACTTTTACCTCAACAGGCTCTAGTGTGAGGGGACGTGTTAAGTATATAACATACCCTGGGACCCCAACCATCAGCTTAAGCTTTTGGTTAAGAGGTTCCTTGACAGTAGCAACTTTGTTCATAAAATTTCTTTTCTTTTCCTTCCGGATGATCTGAGAGTCGTCCTATTTGAAATATTTTACAATTGGATTTAAAAATTTGTAGGAAGCAGATTCGCAAGGCACTTATACTGCCACATATTCATCTGAAGAGCTTGATCTTGGAATCTATTACCCTGTTGAAGATGTATGGCGAATACCGGACAATGCTTGTCGAGGAAGTAATTCCTTTCCTTTCTACATCCTAGCTTGCTTTCTACTAAGTTTTTTAGTAGTATTTATTCTTACGTTTTATATCAGACTACAAGATACATTTTCACCTTTGTAAATTATATGACCTTTAAAAGGGGGGCAACACATACAAAGTTGATTCTGTTGTATTTCATTCAATAATTTTCAGCTCAATAGTTCAATCAACATGGAGTTGTATGTATGTGTATACTGCTTCAGCTTACTATTGTACAAAAGATTTTGGAACAACCTTAGATAACAGGGATATTGACCCACTCTCGAGTACCTTAGATAGAAGCTAAAAGAAATCACGAGCACCACTCTCTGACTCTCGAGCATTTTGGAACAACCGCAACCATGACTTGGCCCCTTCTTGTCAACATTCCAATGTTTCGGGTACCAAAAACGCTCGAGGCAGGGCCGTTCCAGAGGATAGTTTTGAGGTGCAACCGCCTAGGGTTCAACTTACAAAATTTAGTTTGTGCATAAGTACCTTATCATTATATGATCTTAAATTTGTACATTTATATTGACTTTAATCATGTGATGGAAAAAAATTTTATGATGCATAGTTGGAGAAAAAAAGAATCGAAACTTTACTTATACAAGGACCTTTTTATATTTCGCCTAAGGCCCAAAAATAGTCAGAAATAGCACCGACTCGAGATTAAGACCAAAAACACTGTTTAGGAAATCAACATAAAATAGGCCTTTCTGGGTACTAACATAATTTTGAAACAGAAATAATTTCCATTGTCCATGTAATTGTTAAGAACAACTCAACAATTACACACACCATTCACCCTAAAAACTGGATACTGTAGGAGTTATACTTTGTTATCTTTTGAGTTTTGAGTGTTGCATATATTTCCTTATTTTGGCATATAGGAATAGTAATAATACAACCTTTTGCTTATTTTCCTATAATACTACTTACTTTTGATTAATCATGAATAATACCAATTTAGGGGTGTTTCCTTAGAACATCCCTACCATATTAAAAATCAAACTATAGAAGATTATATGACAAAGAAAATGGGTAAATTAGTTAATAAACTAAAGTTGGTATTATTCTAGGGAAAAAAGCCCTTAACTTAGTATTATTTATGGTTAATCAAAAATTGGTATTATTGTAGAGAAATTAACAAAAATTATATTATCACGGTAATTTTTCATATATTAAAAAGCTTAAAAAGTTTCAAGTGTCACAATTAAAGAGATATTTTCCAAATACCACTCAGTTACTTGCTTATAGAAATGACATAACATATAATATATCATTAAAACAGACTTCCAAAAAGCCACCTCATTTCTGTAAATAGGTAAGGGAATAAATAGTTGGTTCAAAAACATAAAAAAACGCATTACGACCACAGTGGGAGTCGAACCCACGACCTTCTGATCCGAAGTCAGACGCGCTAATCCACTGCGCTATGCGGTCTTTTTTGAATAAAATTTACAGCATGTATTATATTAAAACAAACAACATATGACGTCTCTTTGATAACGAAACAGTAAATAATTTACCTTGTTACCAAGTACTACTTAATGCCAAAAAAAAAAAAAAAACAAAGTACTACTTATGCTGTGTGCATATTATGAATTAAATTTATTGTTTAGTAACATTTATAGAAGATGCAATATTTGCAACTGTAGAGACCGAAAAGATTTTATAGTTATTCTTGTTAGGGAACGTGTACTTTAAATAAACAAGTGTTTATTAGCATAGTTTACATACATGGACTATTTAATACATATATAAAGTTGTGTGTTTTACAATGAAACCACCTTACACATCAATCTGTGAATGTTTTGCAAGATAGTGCAAGTGCTAAAATTAGTTTTATTGTCTGTGTTTTTACTATAATCATAATTTTTATATACCTGATATACCGAGTACGGTGATAATAATTGTGCCTTTAAAACCAAACCTTAAAATAATGTATGAATTATCAAATGCAATGAAAATAGAATATGAGCATAAGAGTTTAGATTTAGTTCTTGAACCACATCTTGTAATTTTGTAAGTGATCTTAGCCAAGAACATGTAATCAGAGACAGAACGCTTATATTTATCCGACCATATATGACCCACCTTACTTCAAAAAATGAATTTCAAATGATGTAAAGACCAGACATAAACACAAGACCCAATTTTAATTAGATCTAAAAAACCTGACCCAAAGTCAATTCGATTGTCCGAATAACACTTATAAAGGGAATAGCTCTCCATATGTATAAAAAGTAAGGTATCAAATTGAAAACCTAAGGCTAAATGCAACTGGTTGAGGTCATCAATAGGGATGTGTTCTATCTATTTTGTTTCATCATCTCAATGCCATCAAGTGGACTCTATTTTGCAATATCGTTACAACATGGTTGAAAACGGAGGAACCATTGCGCTATTGTAGAAGACCGTGGCCCCGAGAAGAACTTCATAGTGATAAAAGAATACTGCATATTAGGGGATACAATCCCAGATACAAAACAAGGTTTACAAAACTCTGGAAGTACTCCATATCCATATATAGTTGCAACAAAGGCAACTCTTGGTGGTTTCCAATAATGAATAAAAGAAATGATTACATCTTGTAGAGTACAAAACTTCTAGTATACAACATGGTAGCTTACAAATCTAAGTTATGCCTATTTGCTATTCAAGTATTCAAGAAAAAGCCGATCAAGATCGAAATGTCGCGCCAAATATTCCTGCATATTTCCGTTATTTGAGAAACACATGTTAAAGTGACTACAAGCAATCTTATAACAAAAAGAACAACTCATGTGCTATATGCAAGTATGCAACCTCCGCTTTTACTCAGTTTACTTTCAATGTGCGCCCGACTAATTTTGTAAATAGCTTGGCCCGACTAATTTTCCCAATATGTGTGCTGAGTTTGAGATAGAAGATCAAATGAGACAGATGGAGTAGGATCGTCAAAGAATTAATACCCTAGTTGTATGGATATCGTTCAAAAGTCTATGTTCTCTAAGCTCCATATCGGTCATAGGATGATTGGTCTTGTTATGTATTGGATACTTCCTCCTTCCCTTTGATTTGTGTCATGGAGTTTTTGTGACGATCATGATATTGGGCCTTTTGTCACACATGCATGCCATTGCTACTCGCCCGGATTTCAAAACTATACATGACGAGAAAAATCCATGCGGGAATTGTGTTGTATTTGCCTAAAGCTACGAGTTGCAACTTGCAAGTAATACTGCTAGGCATGGATAAATACAATCCAAGCATCGAGTAAAGACTATTTTATGTTTTTTGTTTCCTTTTTTCTTTTTGTTCTTTTTTTCATCCAACCAACCGATATTATACATCCAGTAATGGAATTTATGTTAAGGCACTTTCGAATGATACGTAATCAGGGTGTTTCTAGGACCTTCTAAATAAGCAAAATTCTATCATGGCTATCTGTAATCATTCATTTATCACTTTTAGAAAGAACATAAGAGTGTACCTTTGTAATAGGGGGATGGAAACCTTTTGCTACAAAATCCACTCCTGGGAAACGAGCAATCTCGGAACTGTTTTCAAATAAGATGTATGTCGGAAGCCCCACATTTCCTGTATACAGTAAATATCACTTAGTATGAGATATTCTCGATTATTGACCAAAACAATACGCATAGTCATCTAGAACATTATATGAGCGAGGTTGATGCTAGATGCAAGGCAGATGCAAGAAAATTACCAGTAAGGGAAATTGCGAATTTTTCAGCTACATTAGGGAAAAGTCCAAGATCAACTAAACCAAACGACAAATGCTTATTTGTGTATCTGCAATCATGTTTCAAAAGAATTATAGACTGAAATTAAATAGAACAGAAAAAAAGAATATTTCTACGAATCTGGCAACATAAAGTCAGCATCAGTAGCAACAAGATGAAAGGAAATACTAAAGAAGCTCACGTGATAGAAAGTTCGGGAAAGTTGCGACTGAGTCGTACACAAGTTGATGAGCACAACGAACGAAATTCAACCTGAAATGTGAAGATTGTCAAACGCAGAAATCGTTGATGGGATAGAAATAGTTTAACATTAAAAAACCCCTCAATAGCTTTCATTATGATAGATAATGTAACATAATTCGCAAGTTAATTGGCTTTTTGAATTCGTGATTCGCTCAAAATGATCCAAAAATAGCCCAAAATCGACCATAATTCGCTTTTATTGATTCGTGATTCGCAAGGAGAGTAGTGAATCATTTAACACCGTGATAGATTATATAATTATCCTGACGCTTCAAACTTCAGCTTAATCTTTTGGTTGAGTTTGACATGACTTTTGGTTGAGTTAGTATTTTGACATGACTTTTGGTTGAATTGGTTTCTTGATTTGGCTTTAGGTTGTGGCCCCATAATATGATTTATACTCGAGTACATTATTCCTATTGACGCCTATATATTGATGGTTATAGGAAAAAACGACTATTGTACATCAAGCAGTAGTTTGTTCACATTATAGAGCACACTCACTAAACATGCATTTTGGTAAGACGTATCGGGTACATTAAAATCAAGCAACATAGCTTTAAAAAGAACAACCAAATTAGCATAACTTGTATCATGAACTAGCAGAAAATAAGCATAAGGCACTCTTTACACATAATCCACTAATGCATATGAGATTTGTGTAAACAAGTTTCCAAACAATAACAAATACAGAGAGGGGATTGTACAATAGTAGAGAAGGAAAGAGTGCACCTAGCATGGCATGCCTTTCCGATTTTCTCAAAGACCAAACATAACCATGTTTCCCATTTTCTCACTAACACTATATTTGGATAAGAATTTTGGAGGGAGGAAAAGAAGGACCGGGGAAGGGAGCAAAGGAAAGGGGAAGGCGTGATCAGGAAAGTTTCCCCTATTTGTTTAAGAAGAAAAGGAAAGGCGAGGAAGAGAAAATTTATTTTTCTTTCAAATCTTTCCACTTGTGGAGAGATTATGTGATCAACAAAATTAAGGGAACTAATACCTTCATATCCATTCCTTCCATATCTCTCTCTCTCCCCCTTCAAATTTGTTATCCAGACAAAGCAAATTGTATCGCTCTAAATTCCTCCCATTCCTTTCCTTCCAATTCCTTATATGATATCCAAACAAAGTGTATATCCCCATGAATTAGCGCCGCTTTGTTTAGGTGTAATATCAATTAATAGTTGAAGAATAAAACAAAATACAAGTAGATGGAAGAAATGAATGGTTATAGTGAAGGGAGAGAATAATTTTGTGGATTGGATTAACAGAAAGAAAGTTAGACCACTACCCAAAAAGAAAAGAGTGCAAAGTAAATGGGACAAACTTAAATACAAATAGGGACATAGGGAGTAACAAATATCACACAAATTGACAAAAGTAAAGCAAGTGAAAGTGTGAAACTAATCCATCGGTTTTTAGTTACAACATAAATGGTTCTACTATCATATTTGCGCTTAATATTTCCTTAAAGCGGAGTCCCTAAGCCAACATGTTAAATTGCACTGGGCAAAGGCGAAGAGCTAAAACAAGGTTGCACAAATATATGGCTCTTCACCACCCAAACATTCTTGTTAATTTTCACAAATTAAGCCCCTTAAAAGTTGCCCTATTCCTCGCCCAAGATGGATGTAATTAGTGTTCTCATCATTCTACAAAACCTTTAATATCTGCACTAAATGGTAATTCGGGAACAAATCTGAGAAAGGAAGATGAAGGATAGAAAATAACAGATTCCAATTTCGAAAACGCCACATTCATCATCATCTAGAGATTAGCAATACAAGAAATGAAACATTTGAAACCCAAATGGTAAATTTACTAACCAGCCAAAATCTTGAAGTGTTCCCTTCAATCAGTGTACTTTCCAACTGTAAAGGTGTCATACTATTCACTGCACCTGTACAAGCCCACCAAATCCGAGCGAATATAAGAAGCAAAAGTCAAGACAAACCAGTAAAAAATAAACTATGATGAAGCTTTCAAATTGAATGGCAAAGGGGGTAAAAGAAAAAAAGATACATCCACCATTATGGCATACCTAGTACTGGAAATGCAGGTTGCTGTGTTACTATATATAACACTACAAGAAGAAAAAGCCATTATTAGATAAAACACAAGAGATGAACAATATTTTGGTAAAACGCTTTACATCAATGCCAAAGCCTGAATCCCAAAAGATTGGTGTCAGCTACATGAACCATAAATCAATCTAATGGTCGTCCACATGAATTCTCATCCTCAATTCATTATGGTCAACTAACATCTCACATTCTCAACTCAATAAATTTAGACACTTCATATCCTTTTCAAAATTTAAGTAAGTTTTTAGTTGGATAATGAAAGTCCATTCTCAATGGAGCCAAAGATTTATATCTCTTTGGTTTCTGATTAATGGTTGATCGTAAAATGACTCATTAAATCATATGCACTCTTTGTTTATGTCAAATTGTAAATAATGTTTGTAATCAAAAGTAAATCAAAAACAAACTATTTGTTATTACAAGAGTAAGCTTGTGCACATATGACCCCCAAACTCCGTCAACATGCGAGACACATTCAAGGGGTTAACACACAGATTTACACAACACTTGTGGGAGAGAAGACATTCACATCTGTTTCCCTCTAGTTCAAGGCCATCCATGTTGCAGCTAGTTATTACAAGTCAATGATTTATCTTACATGCTATTGAGAACAAAAAATTACAAGGCCTACCTAAAAACGCCAGCATGTACCATAAAGCCAAATGGTAATCCACATATAGAGCAAGCAGAAAAAGAAAAGCCTGAAATCACAACATAATCTGAAATCAGAATAAGTAAAGCTACAATTTATCAGCATAGTCATTAATCATTATCTCTGCCTCAAACACAAAATAGAATTAATATCTCAGCCAGTTACAAATATCCATTTTAATTAAAATGACGTAAATTATATGATATTCAGGATAGAGCGCATATTAATCTTCTGAACACTGAATTCGACAAAACTATATCATCAAACAAAGCTAACCAAATATGGAAAGAGAATCAACGGGAAAATAGTTTTTTGATTAAGAGCGAATAGAACTAAGTGATGACCCATGAGACAAACAAAGGTCAGTCAGGGATCCAAGATGATCAAGACCCAGCCCACATTCCTCCATTCAAATATACATACTTCAGACGTAGCAAGCAAGGCACTACCAAAGGGCAATATCATCCAAGAGGAGGAGAGACAATCAGAGGACATATATAATCTGTTGAGAGCAATAGTAATAATGTACTATAGAAGGTAGGAATGGAATAGTACTATTGTAATGAAAGAAAATGAGCAATAATACTAAGTCAGGCTAAAAATGCATATGAATTGTATTAGACAGGCGAGGAGAGAAAGTAAGATAATGTGTATATAAGGGATCAATGCTAGAAAGAGAGGAATGTAAATGCCTTTAGACTCAACTTGAATAAGATTTACAAAGTGATTGTTGAATTTCACATTTTCCAGCGAGCACGGGCTACATAAGCCACTTTCTAGATAACACTATCAAAACTTTCCTAAAGTAATATTCTCCCACACAAGAGTTACTAAGCATTTGTATTCTTGAAGTTGAATGATATGAACATGAATAAGATAATACAATATACGAATAACAATAGGAGTAGCTAATTCCTTTTGTGTGAATGATCTAGGAGTGCAAGAGAGAAATTCCGATGTTTCATTATTATGTCCATCATCCTCTATTTATAGAGTATGAAACCCTTAAGATACACAAATTCTTGTGAGAGACCATCTCTAATTGAGCCAGCCCATTATATGTTTTTTGAAATATTGTAAGTAGGCATAAAAAATAATGTAAGTAAACATTTAATATATTGTAAGTAAGCATTAAGGGTATGATAAGTAGACATTAAGAATAATGTAAGTAGGCATCAAAAATACGGTAAGTAGGCATTAAGTTTTAATGGGTTGGGTCTAAGAGACGTCTCTCAAAGAGACGGTCTCTCAAGAGACTCTCCTTAAGATATCCCTATACATTCAGAGTTTAAAGACGTGTTGGTTTGATTAACCCATATTTCTTTCATCAAACACACAATTTTCCATGAAAAATGTAAATCTAGAAGCCCACTCGACCAAGTCGAGCGAAACCACTCGGTTGAGCCTGTAGCCACGCCCACAAGTTTTGAAAGTCGCAAAATGCAACCCCTGTCGAGCTAGAGCATTGGTCAAATCAACTTCCTATGAATATCATTTTGTTTGCTCAATTTTGTTAAGTATTGGCACATAATACTTTCCATGATATTTGGGATATAGAAATCTTATCCTAATCAACTAAAACATTGAGCATTTGAGTATAGTTAAAAATTAACGCTTTGACTTCAATGTACTTCTAAATAGCTAAGTACATTAAGACCTAAGAAATGAAATTCTAAACTACATTGAGAGAAAAGCAACAAAAATGAAACGCAAGACCACCATAGCAATATTCAAATTAGACTAAAAATATTTACATAAAATTCAAATTTAGCAAGGAACAAAAATGAGAGTAAAGCAACAATATTGGCAATAAGTAGATGATTTAAAAAAACCCTTCACCTTCCCAAAAAGCAAAGCATCAGCAATAAAACCCTCCCATGTTTCTTCTCTCACCATCTGGAAATCACCCAAAAATGAATCAAAATCAAATTAAACCATAACTAAATAGAGATCAAGAAAATTCCCAACAATACAAAACCAATAATAACAAAAAAAAATCTAGAAAGATCATACCTTGACAAAAGCTAAAATGGAAAATGCAAGAAAAGCTTGAATCTCCTGCAAAATATCAATAAATCAGTACTTGTTTAAAAGAAGAAAAATTAAATCAATTGAGAAAAGGGATTTACACGACGAAGAATACGGAGGGAGATATGAGGAGGGAAGATAGAAGAAGAAGAAATACGAATAGGAAGGTAAGAGAAGAATAAGAGGAAATGGAAGAAATAATATGGTTCTGTAACCATTGTGTTCAGCCATTGCAATCTATTTCTTATCATTTTTACTCTTTTTTTTTTTGTATATTGAAATTGAATTAAAATTGAATTGAAATTGATGAGGATTGTGAATCAAAAGCTCTAAGAAAATTTGCAGGTTTTGAGTAAGATTTGTGATTGAAGGCTTTGCTTTCTGGTTCTATTGAAGTTTACTCCTTGACCCTTGTTTACACTGAAAAAGGTAGAACCATTCTACCAAATTTGATTGTTTTGATCCATTGTTGTTTTAATTTGTTCCACTCAAACAAGCTTACTGTTTCGAGACGTTTTTTAAATTCAATCCATTAAAAGTTAATATTTATTTATTGTATTTAAATGTCTATTTATATTATTTTAAATGTTTATTTATTGTATTTATAATGTCTATTTTTAATATTTTAAATGTCTATTTATATAATTTATAATATCTATTTACCATATTTTAAAAAATATATAATGAACTGACCTAATTAGAGATGATTTTTCAAATAAATCGTATGTCACAAGAATTTGTATCGAAACAAAAATAACTCGTCTTATATGAGTGTTAAGATAGATTCATACAAATAGTAATTTTAGGCATAAAAATAGAGAGAATATAAAAATAGCTACAACTAACGGAAAAAATACTTGCTTCGTCCATTTAAAACATTAGCTTTATTGTTGCTATAACATAGGCAATTAAGTACTATTTGTCAAATATTTTTTTTGGAATCAAATCAAAAATCACATATCACTGAATTATAAGTGATCGCTTTAACGTTGTAATTGATCACTTTGAGATCTTAAGGTTTTTTATAAATAATCATTTTAAGGTTATAACTGATGATTTTAATATTGTAAGTGATCAATGTTTGTTTTTCAATAACAACATTTAAAGTTTTTACTTGTAAGCGGGAAGTAATTAATATTAAGACTGTAAAGAATCGCTTTTATGTTACAAGTGATCACTTTAAGTTATAAGTGTTTAATATGAAAATGTTCACTTTAAAGGTTATTTATAACAACTTTTGAAGTTTTTACTTATAACTTATAATTTTAAGATTGTAAGTGATTTCTTTAAGTTTCTAAAAGATCAATTTTAAGGATGTTAGTAATCACTTTAAAACTGTTAGTGATTACTTTAATGTTATCACTAACAACCTTAAAATGTCTAGTTGTAAGCAATAAGTGATCATTTTAAGACTGTAAGTGATCACTTTAATGTTATACGTAATCACTTTAAGGGGATAAACGATCACTTTAAGGTTATAAGTGACTAAGTAAGCAATATAAAATTGTTAATAATTACTTAAAAGCTATTAATGACAACCTTTAAAATGTTTACTGATCACTTTAAAACAATAAATACATTATAACAATTACAAAAATACTTCTTTTGCTTATTCTTTAATTTTTCAATGTTCTACTTCTCTTTTCTTATTCTTTATTATTAATGCAATAAGTACATTTTTAGGTACATTCACCATGTATGTACATGAAGCAAAATAAAAAATAAAAAAACATTTCTTAATACCCATCACCACCATTACAACAGATACTTAAAAAATACATTATTAGAATATATTGTTAGAAAATAACCTTAAATTGCTCATTTCGAATCTCAAAATGACCACTTGCAATCTAAAAGTAATCACTTATAACCTTATAGAAAGTACTTATAATTTAAAGATTGTTATTAGTCATTATAAAACTATAAGTGATCACTATAAGCATATAATAAGTGACTATATTAAGCATGTAAGTAATCACATTAAGTTTGCTAAGTATCACTTTAAACTTGAAGTGAACGTATAAAGTTTATAAGTGATCACGTACAATTTAAAATTGACCACTTATAATTTTTAAATTATAAATGCTGACTATATATAACCATATAAGTAATCACACTAAGCCTATAACTATAAGTGATTACAATCTTAAAATGTCAACAATAATTTACATCTTCAATGTCCTGCTTCATCTTCCTCTTGTTCTTCAATATTAATTGTAACAGGTATCATTATTAAATTCACAATCTTTATAAATGAAAAAAAAAACAATTCAACACAATTAAAACAATAAATTTAAAATCTTTATAAGAAATCGCCAACAATAAAGAAGAAAATTTAATGAGAAGAGAATTAAAAAATAGGTGAGAGGAGAAAATTAGTTTCTGAAAAAGAACAATAATTCTTTTTTTGTTTCAAAATTGATTTTGAACTTTTTACGGTATCAAAACCTATTTTTTATGTTTGGATATTTTTCTTATTTTTAAATTTTTGGTTTCAAAACGCATCTCCACAAAAATAGTGGGTTTCGATGGTGAGGGTTCGGAGGTGTTGGGTGGCCAAACGGTTGATGGTGGCGATAGTGGGGTGGTCTTTGTCACGACAAGCGCGGTGGCAAGATCATTAGCCTTTCACAAATTATTGTGAGAGACGAGGTTTTTGAAAAATCATCTCTAATTATCTCTAATTGGACCGGCCAATTATATATTTTTAAAATATTATAAGTAAATATTAAGAATGATTTAAATAGACATTTAAGATATTGTAAGTAAGCACTAAGAATACGATAAATAAGTATTAAAGATAATATAAGTAAGCATTAAAATACGATAAGTAGGCATTAATCTTTTAATGGATTGGACTTGAGATACCTAACTCCTTACAAACAATTTATTTCAATTAATTCGTTATAACTAGAGGCTGCCCAAGCCCACTCAACACGTCACATGAACAATAATTTTCATTTGTTGTTTATTTTGCTACATTTTTACTTGTTAAAATTTAAATTTAATATTAACAAATGTCATTGAAAAAATAAGGAAAAAAAAAATATTAACAATTTACCCAAATAAATGTGTAGATGAGATAAAAGAAAAAATAAGAGAATGTGGAACCATTAATATAAAGGAAAATTTGTCCGAAATAATCCTAACTATTGCTCATTTCCCGTGAATAATTCCTACTATTGATTATTTCTAAATAATCCAACATTTGTATTTTATTTGCTGACAACAGACCTTTTTATATTTTAACCGTCTTTTATAGATACCTACCACCATAAAGTAAGATTAGACCAACGGAGAAGCATAAAAGGGAAAAAAAGTGAGTATAACGGCTAGTAAATACCTAAAATAGTCGGTTAAAATGTGAAAAGGGGTGCTGTCAGCAAATAATATACAAAAGTTGGATTATTTTTAAATAATCAATAGTAGAAATTATACACAGCAGATATGCAATAAGTGAGATTAATCTGGACAATTTTTCCTAATATAAATTGAATTGTGGGAAAATCAAGAGAATGATTAAACATAAAGCGTAGAAAAATCAAAATAACAAAGGTGTACCTAATCAATGAACCTTTTACGGGTCCACAAAAAGCAGCACAACTCTGACCAAATTTATGAAAATAAAATTAATCACCCTATTTGATCATGATTCTACCGTAAACCTGAAAGTCATGCGATATTTTCCTTTACGATATGTGTCACTATTAATCGCAAATTCATATTTCACATGGACGGAGAGCGTACATGCGTGCAACATAGCCTCACTTGCAGCAGCATTTTGAATAGTCGCACACAATGACGTGTGGAATGCATAATAGAGCTTTCGATTGTCAGCAATACTGCAAGTTTGCAGCAACCTGGGTTCCGAAGCTAATTGGTTGTACCCAAACGCTTCAGAAAAGGCAACACCTGATTTACAGCACTGTAAGACCCAATTCGGAGCAGAGCGCAGGAACAGGAACAAGGAACAAGGAACAAGGAACCCAAAACCGACTAACTCGAGAATGATTTGGGTCACGTTTTATGGTGATATGGGACGAACATTTCAGGGTTGCAAAACATGGCTAAGTCCCACGTTCCATATTTCTATGATTTACAGAAACACTACTGAATATAAGATGCTATATGAAAAAGACAGAATGCTACAAACATAACAGAAAGCAATTCTTCCAAGTTGCTTTAATAAAAATTCCAGAGTCAAAAAGGGTTTAATCTGATAAAAATTAATGTCTTATAATCACTAAACATTGTTATTTTAACATAAAACAAAACTTGTCTAGAAAATATGAAAAATGATAACATAAAAGCATGGAGGCAAGTCATACAGAATTTCTTAAGAACATCTTCACAGTGGGAATGAAAAAACGAGTGTGCCATTCTGCAACTTGTTCGAGTCTGCTCGAAATCCCATCCAATCCCTACTTATCGAGGAACACTGAGACCGAGCTCTGCAAAAAAAAAAAAACATTAGCATTTATATGAGTAAAAAAAACAGGTATTTTACAAATTTTGCATAGCGAAACCGAGTCAATACCAGTTCAAAACAAGGAAATGAAAAAGCAGAGCGCAAAAGTAGTTTAATATCTAATGTGTTGATGTATGTGGCGTGAAAAGATAACACTCATCGGTCATAACTATTTCCGATGTTCACGTATCAGCAGATCCAAGCTTTTACCGATTGCTAAACTACCATTGCAATGGTCACGACTCATGAGATTAGCACCAACATTTTTAATGAGGCAATTTGATATAGCAAGTGGATTATAAAGCTCCGTAATAGCACACAGAAAAAAAAAAACACTCAAAAGAATCTATTTAGAAAAAAGGCGATCAGTAAGAATCAAAACAAGGAATGCATCTGATACGGGTATTCTATCCAGCACTTGAAGTGTGTTTACTCAGGCAATGATCAACCAAGAGTAGAAAATATTTATATTCATCGAATTCTAACTCCACTAACTTTAACCACCCCCATTGCAATGGTCACTATTGCCAAACCAAGGAGCAAAATAAATTAAACTAGGACTTATGTTCGTTGCAACTTACGATTTGATTACTAACAACCAGCTCAAGAAATGAAATCGAGTGTGTTCTTTACTGCTGATTTGAATGTATCTGACTTGAATGTGAATGGACTCGGGAATATTAAGTAGAACTTAACTGACTTCATTGAACTTAAACCCTTATCAGAATTTAAATTTCCTAGAGTAAATCAAAGCTATAAAAAACTAACTTATGACAGGAAGGAGCACAGATCTGCAATGTGCTGGCTAAAGGGGAGCTAAACTATTACATTTCACCATGAGAGACAACCGACATCCCAACCAAAGAAAAAGAGTCTAGCCTGCCCTCCTAATCTCCATACCATAGAACCAAAACACCAACAACCTTGATTATAAACTTCTTAGGATGAGTAAAATAAATTGTGTTTGTTAGATTGAATAAAGTGCGTGGACAGCCTGCAATAACTCTTGTAAATTGCAATCTTAGCTTCATATGCATCAATGCCAAATTTCGTAGGCACTGAAGCTCTCTGCTATCATGACCTAGAATAGAAAATCATTTTATGGGAATAGTATAAAGTTGTATGGATTGTGGCAATGGAACCAAAGACACCAAATTAACTTTTCCCTTCTTGGCCATATCGGAGACTTTAAGTATCCACACCTATTTTGAGTGTAAAGAATCTACACTACTGATTCAAAGACTTGTAAAAGTATTTGTGCAAAACTACAATAAATGAAGTAGAAGGCATATAATTAGCATAAAGCAGGCTCTTGACCTTGACTCATACATGTCACAAGTAATGTTTAAACATTATATTAAACATCTAACACAAAAAAAGTTGAATACAAAATCACGTGGTGGCGTACTCTACTCGGTGACACGTCGCATTCAGTGACAGCCTAGCAGGTATGCATGTATTTCTGGGTCATCAACTAGTGCCAGCTTGTCACATCACAAATGAGCAAGGGCATTACACTTCACCTCTCATACGTGGGTGCAGTGTTAGTATGCACAAGTAAGTCTTCGTCACATCTCTACAATGTGGTGATAAATGAGCAAAGAGGTTTTAGGGACAAAAGACCTAGAACAAATTTGGATCTAAGTTAAGATTGGCATTTTGAAAACATACATGTAGGACACGAAGTGGGTTAGTGGAATGGCCAAATACCAATACATTCATAAGATTGAGGAAATATACTAATCATGGAATTCGAGGTAAGATAATTGAAACAAAAATCGTCTGTATTATGACAGATTGGTGATGTGCCAATGATGTGGTAGTGATGTGTAGAATAAGTGTTAAATTAATGGCGGGGATGCTCAAGTATGGTAATGAAATATTGAAGGTCATGAGTGCCCCAAGTGAGAGTACAAGCACTCAAAAGTAAGTTTGGCGTGTTGGTGTTTATACTTCCAGTGATCTAAACGGTCATGTTGGGCAAAAACAAGTGACTTTTAGAGAGCCTTTAGGGTTTTGGATATGAAACCATAAATTATGAGTGTTTTAATGGATTTTGCGCAACAATATGATCTTTTAGTACATAACATGTGGTATAGAAAACGAGAAAACTTTAGGTGACTTATAGAAGTGCACTAAACAGATCCAATCATATGATTGGAATGTTTTTTTAAACTCTAAGGTCATATCGAGCACAAACTTTTAGTAGTTGATATTTTGCATTCAATGAAGGCTCAAGCAAGAATAAATTCCAAGGACAAGATAGAAACAAATTGTGAAACATAAAAGGGAACACCAACATTAGTGAGTCGTTGACAAAGTCGTTCACAAGAGAAGATGATACATCAACAACAACGTCAAAGCTTTAATAAAGTAGATAACATACTGACACCGTGTAAAAAATGGATCATTTCAACCCAAAGAGTAAAACAAAAAAGCTTGGATGTCTAGGGCTCTAGGCATATATATCATACACCAATTCTTTTCTCCTCATTAATCATAAGTCATAAGTTTATTTTTCACCTCATTAAAAGCTCAATCCCATTATTTGATCATACACCAATTCTTTTCTCATACATTACTGCCAATTAAACTGAACCCACCACAGGGAAGTCTAATAAGGCAAAAGAAAATAAGCAAAAATCACTTTCAACTCGTTGATTTACACGATATCTTTCACCAAAGAGAATTAATTACAAGTCCTCTTTCCAATGTTCTATGCAATCAACCACTAGTATTCCTCCAATAAGAACAACTACACATCAAATTACACGAGAAAACAAATCAAGTAGCACCGACCGGATCACCTGATAAGCATGGTTTAAAACTAATCAATTATATACATGATCTATCTACCCGTGAAGGGGAAAAATCTTATCACATTTGAAAGAGTAAGGTCAAAGAACAGAGTACGGGAAACAGTAAATTTCAGGTTATTCTTATCATGAACTAAGAACTACAAAAACATCGCAAAAAAGATCAAGTTGCTTACAATATGAATATGAAAAAACAGAATATTGGAGTAGAGTTAATTAAACTCCTGGATCGGCACTGCAGAGCATACCCTGAGACAAAGATCTTGAACTGATCGGATCAATGCCAAGAC
>NC_080062.1:9402236-9404736 GCF_026212465.1 Amaranthus tricolor | reverse complement strand
ACATAATAACCTCCTTAGTTTAAAGATTATAAGTTTTGTAGCCTTTTTTTCCTAAGGAGTATCCATTAAACACACTCTTTTGAGCTCTTGGCATAAATTTGTGCCTATCTCTTTTAAGAGTGCTCATAAAATATAAGCATCCAAACACCTTTAGGTGTGAATAATCTAGCTCTTTGCCAAATAAAACTTCAAAAGGACTTTTTCCTTTAAGAACAGATTAGGGCATTCTATTGATAACATGTACTGCACACTAAATGCAGTCTCCCCAAAAGCTCATTGGCAATCTTGATTGGAAAAATAGTGTTCTTGCTATCTCAAGAATGTGTTTTTGCTTCCTCTCAACCACCCCATTTTGTTGGGGTGTATCTTTACAACTTGACTCATGTTTTATGCCATGTTTAGCATAAAATTCCTTGGCTTCTCCTTGGATTAGTTCTTTTGCATTGTCTGTTCTCACACATTTAACATGTGTTCTTAATTGTTTTTCAATGAAGTTGAAAAAAATGTTTAAACACCTATGCAAATTCTAATTTGTGTTTATAAGGAATATCCAAGTCATTTTGCTAAAATCATCAACAATAGAAATAAACATAGAACAGTTATGTCTATTGAGGTACCTAAAAGGTCCCCAAATGTCAATATGAAGAAGCTCTAAAGGTTTAGAGGATTTACAAAAGGATTTAGGATAATTTGTTCTAGTTTTCCTACCTAATGGGCATACAGTACAAATGATGTTTGACTCAAAAAATTTCTCACTAATATCAGGGAAAAATTTTGCAACTTGTGAAAAGGCAAGTGCCCTAGCCTAAGGTGCCAAAGTTTGGCTTTATTCAACAATGAACTAGAATTAGAATTGTCTTAAGTCTTGCAATACAAGAGAGCTTTCCGAGGAGCTTCAGAATTAGCCTTCTGTTGTCTGATATGTGTCACAGGTTCTTTGTAAATGGATTCTCTAAAAATATAGAGTCCTGATTTGTGCTTACCAAGAAGCCAAGGCCTCTTCATTAAACTTTCGTTCCTATTTGATGTTCCCATTTTTCATTTTAGACAGTTTTGTTTGATGTTACCCTAAGTAATCTTTCGATTTATATCAGGTTTTTTGGACATAATATTTCTATCATCTAAAAAATTCATTTCTTGAATCTCACGAACATTCATTATGAGAAATCAAATAAAAACGAATAGAATGTTAATTGATAATCATTAAAACCAAATAAATTTTTCTCAAAAATTAACTACATGGTTTCATCTTACTAGGCTTCATTAACTTCACTCTTTAATATATTTTTTTCTTTAAGTATTTAAGTAGCAAATAAAATAAGTCTGAACTAGAGAATTGGGTCTTGTATCAATTATAGTAAGTATTGTATTTCTCAGGTAACATCGTTTTAAGATCAAATCTCATCTAACCCTTCATTTCCTTAGCTTATCCTATAATAATAAAAGTCCAACTCATTAGTCATTTTCTTTCCATTTCTTTCTCCTTTTGTTTTAGAGGATTTAAAGTAATTGTCCATAAAACTCGCTAGAGTGTTTTAATAAGGTTTGGCTTGACTACTATAGTTTATAGAAGAGAATTAACATTAATAATAACATCATCATTATTTTTAGTGTATTTCACTCTTAGAGTCTATGAGCAGGGTCTGCGGAGGAAAAAAAAAGAGAGGGTAATCCATACCCATAAAGGAGGATGTAACCAAAGAGTCCCCCGATGCAAGATAAATCCTCAGAAAAATTTCTTCAGGTAACTACTCGCAAGCCTACATCTTACAACATAAGTTTGACCTTTGACAATAATTAAAAAATAAATATAAATAAAAATAATAAACAACATATAATAAAAACTAGGTAAAAGCAAGTCAAAAAGCAATATAAATATAACAAATTTTCCCTATATTTTTCATTTTTCGTTTTAGTTTATCTCAATTATTATTATTTTCAACAATAATGGTCCCACTTAGCCACCTTTCTTTTAATCTTATTTAAAATATTATTCCCTTTCTTTATTTCAACGGATATTTCATGATATACCACTGAGTTTCTTCGAAATTCACCATATACCACACAAAATGTTCTAATTCACCATATACCATTGAGTTTTCGTCCGTTAGCACAGAATACCATCAATGACAACTGCCGTTAGTGTGCCGTTTGTGGTAAATTAATAATTCACCATATACCATTTAATTTTTTTTATTTGCGTCAAATACCATCAGCAGCAGCATACTGTTGAAGAAGCAATGCTTCCTCCTCAGCCTAAATATCTCTCAGCCTAGAACTTGACAGATTTTCCCACGGAGAAAGCGTTGAGGTGGGAATTTCAGCAAATGAATCACCACTAGAAACTTCTACAACTTGCTTTTTGCTCGGTAAAAACTTAGCCTCACCACTATCTATAAACCATTGATGCGAACGCTTAGCTTCCATTCTAGAAATACTATCGTAAATAATTTCTCCATCAGTCAAACACCCACCATCCTTGGACATCCAAATCCCCTTA